>NC_090814.1:14649258-14952288 GCF_000390325.3 Nicotiana tomentosiformis | reverse complement strand
ATCGAGTGAGGTGATGTGTAGATGTTTGGAGGCTAGAGGCATTCTTGTTGCATACATTAGGTCTATTAAGGTCATGGGACGATGGAGCTAAGACTCAGGTGAGAACAGTGAGAGGGGACACGAAACACTTCCCAGTTGTGATCGAGTTGCACCGGGGGTCAGCCCTCAGCCCATTTCTATTTATCCTGGCGATCGACGCACTGACGCGCCACATTCAAGGGGAGATGTCGTAGTGCATGTAATTTACAGATGATATTGTACTGATTGACAAGATATGAGTTAACAAGAGGTTAGAGGCTTCGAGGCAGACCCTGGAATCTTAAGGTTTCAAGTTGAGAAGGATTTGACCTGGTGTCGTGGTGCATGTAATTTGCACATGATATTATAGTGATTGAAAAGATGTAAATCGGTATTAACAAGAGATTAGAGGCTTAGAGGAAGACCCTGTAATTTGCAGATGGGGAGATCGAAGAAGATGTCACACACTGTATTGGGGTGGGATGGATAAGATGGAGGCTCACTTCCGGTATTTTGTGTGATAATAATGTGCAACAAAACTTAAAGGTAAGTTCTATAGAGCGGTGGTCAGACCGACTATATTGTATGGGGCAGACTGTTAGCCAGTCAAGAACTTCCATGCCCAAAAAATGAAGGAGGTTCAAATTAAGATGTTGAGATGGATGTGCGGGCATACCAGGTTAGATAGAATTAGAAATGAAGTTATCTGGAACAAGGTAGGTGTGACCCCTGTGGAGGACAAGATGCTGGAGGTGAGACTTAGATGGTTAGGACATGTGAAGATGAGAGGCAAAGATGCACCGGTGAGGAGGTGTGAGAGATTGGCATTGGAGGGCCAACAGAAAGGTACATGCGGGCCGAGAAAGTATTGGAGAGAGGTGATTAGGCAAGATACGGCGTTGCTCTAGCTTACTGAGGATATGACCATGAATAGGAAGGTGTGGAGGTTGAGAATAAAAGTAAAGGGTTAGGTAGCCGAGTATTGTCCTTGTTTGTAACTATAGTTTTAATACATCACTTAGTGTGTTTCCTGTATTTTTGTATCCCTAGACTTCTGTTATTACTTGTTGTTGCCTTTGTTTCAATTTTCTGATTGCATTACCTAGTTTTAGTTTTGTATTTTTGCTTCAGTTGTCAGATTGGTTTGCTTGTTATTGCTCCTTCCCTTTATCTTTTCTGAGCCGAGGGTCTACCAGAAATAGCCTTTCTGCCTTCTTAAAGATAGGGGTAAGGTCTGCATAAACTATATCCTCCCCAAAACTCACTTGTGAGACTACACTAGGTATGTTGTTGTTGTTGTTGTAATTTTATGCTTGTTCCCTTCCAAAATCCAAGTTCTTCCAAAAAAATCACAAACAACACCAATACGAGTTTCATCTGTTATATATCAACGTGTATATCACACAAGATTTGTATTAAGATACATAGACATTATATATCAATGTATATCACACAAGATGTTCATTAGTATACATAGATATGTATATCAATATGCATGGATATACAAGAGATAACAAATACACACTAATATATAATGTAATATATACTAAGATGTAATTCGTTGAATTCATCACTTGAAGATGTTTTCAAATAATTTGTGGTGGTGAAAATTAAAGATGCAGATAGAATTGTCGAGGCTCAATATCAACTGACAAATCCAAGGCAAAATCATCATTGATGACTTACTATTGCTTGAATTAAATTGTAAAATGATCATGTCTTTTAATATGTCGAGACAGTACTACATCAAATGATTCGTAACACAATATGCATATATCCATATATATCATCATATATTATGTGTATCCCTTGTTATACTTGTAATTGACAGCACATGTATAATCATATATATCACTATGTTATAGTTAATATCCATGTATATCAATGTTCACTTCTTCTGTGCATACCTTTTATTCATTATAGATTATAATTTTTTGAATTCAAAAAAGAAAAAAAGAGTACTCAACATAGAATGCAACGACCAAAAAAGAAAAAGAACAAGAAAAGCACTCCAAATACATAAGTAGGCATGCAGCGACCAAAAAGGGCTTATAACCTAAAAATCGTGTATAACCTAAAAAGGGTTAAGAGAACATGAATAGTGAGATATAAAGTTTTGGGGAGAGAAATTGAAAGAAATTTTGGATAAAAAGGGTTAGTAGAGAAAGAATAGAAAATATATGGAGCTACTTTTATGGTGACGACATATTACATTAAAATATCAATATGGGCTACCAGATGCCATTTTGTAATGTACTTGAATTGAAAAGAAGAAATTTTGGGAGAAATTCAGAAGTTCTATTGATTTGTATCTTTTACAATCCACTACCGCCTCAATTACTCCTATGAATTACAAGTAAAATCATAACGGAGCTTCAATAGTGCTGCAATGGTGGATTCCTGTAAGTAGAAGAGAAGAATGATGAGGAAACGAATCAGAAAGGAGAGAGAGAGAGAGAGACGAAGAGAAGGAAGATAAATGAGAAATTACCGAATTCACAACTGTCAGTCCATTCTCTTAGTTGGGTATTTAACGGCCCAACTAACTAATTCATCTGGGCCTTTTATTTGCTAAGGCTAACTCTAATCTGAGCCGTCCATCACAAATCTAAGTAATTCTCTACGTGTGAGTGAAATTCCATCTCCTGCTGCCACATCACCTTTTTACTAATACCACTCGTCTAATATTTAAATTGGGTAATACATACTTGATCCCCAATTTAGCAATAGGGTTTCCAATTTGATCTTGGTTCTGACATAACAATACCCTCCCGTGCAAAAATGACATTGTCCTCAAGATCGGAGTTGGCTGAGAAAATCGGGAAATTGACCCCTAATGTACCCCAATCTCCCCACATAACCTCTTCTAAGCTCAAATTTGACCACTGAACCAAGACCTTTACCACTACCGCAATGTTGACCTTTACCATTCGTCGTTGTAAGATAGCCATAGGCTGTATCAACACACGGCCATCATCGATACAAAGAGGAAGTTGATGCTGAGGAATAATGTCAGGACCAACCCTCTTCTGCACCTGCGAGACATGAAAGACATGGTGGATCTAACACCCCCACTGGGAGCTCTAATCGATATGTCATTGTGCCTATTTTTTCAAGAATCCTATAGCGACCATAGTATTTAGCACTTAATTTTAGGTTCTTTCGAATTGCCACTGATGCTTGCCCATAGGGTTGCAATTTTAAGTAGACCATATATCCTTCATTTAATACTCTATCAGTTCTGTTTTTATCTGCATAATATTTCATACAAGCTTGGGCCACTTGTAAATTCTCTTTAAGTTGCTATAAAATGTGTTGTCTTTGAGCCAAGCATGCCCCAACTGGTACTGCCATGGAGTGAGTAAACTGATCCATTCATGATCTACTCCCTTACCCATCGAGAGGTTGAGTGTCTACTGGTACACTACTTAATATGCCAGCTTGACTTGGGAGCAGTCTCTCCATCAACAACCAATTTGATGCGTCAAACCATCCATCTTGGCATCCATGGAATCTGCCTTCTTCCCTGCTTCCACTATGTGATTCTACAGATGGGTCTCCAATTTGTTTATATTTTTCTCCATAGTTTTGGATCGAGTTTTTGTTACTGTCATAATGTTTGGGCCAGGAATGGACTTTGATACCAAATGTAATGTACTTGAATTGAAAAGAATAAATTTAGGGAGAAATTCAAGAGTTTTATTGATTTGTAGCTATTACAATCCACTACCACCTCAATTGCTCCTATGAATTATAAGTAAAACCATAAAGGAGCTCCAATTGTGCTGCAATACTGGATTCATGTAAGTAGAAGAGAAGAAGGATGAGGAAAGGAATTAGAAAGAGAGAGTATCGAAGAGAAGAAAGAGAAATGAGAAATTACCGGATTCATAACAGTCAGGCGATTCTCTTAGTTGGGTATTTAACGGCCCAATTGAATGTAACATCCCAACTAACTAATTCATATGGGCACTTTATTTGTTAAGGCTAACTCTAATCTGTGTTGTCCATCACTAATCTAAGTAATTCTCCACGTGTGAGTGAAATGCTATCTCCTGCTGCCACGTCACCTTCTTACTAATACCACTCGTCTAATATTTCAGCTGGGTAATACATACTCAATTCCCAATTTAATAATAGGGTTTCAATTTGAGCTTGGCTCCGACATAACACATTTGTTGAAGATTGGGCTGCTTTATGCCATTTAGTGGGTTGACTTGTCATGGAATGCCGATTTCCCATAATAATGTTAAGACTTCCAATTGATCCTTCTTAATCTTGAATGATAATCTCTACCTTTTGCTTTGGCTTAGCTCTTCGCGCTTCCCCATACTTTTTTATGGGGGGGGGGGGCACGGAAGATTTCCGAAAAGCTATATTTTTTGTCCCATAATCCCCCACTACGTCATAGTTGTAGATTGTCAAAGGGGTATAAATACCTCTAGAATTATCATCAAAAGTTAATAACAAAGTCAACCATCAAAACTAGAAGTGAGACCGGGAATTATGCTTAAGATAATATACAGAAATGGACAACATAAACAGGGTTAAAGACCTCATATTATGTTGATTAGGACAAAAGTAACAAACTGTGTAGAGTTTAAAAAAAAAAAAAAAAAAAAACAGCATTTCCAAGCACATCCCACAATCTAGCAAGGATTTCAAAACAGGCATGTAGTATTGAAGTAGAATTCACAAAATAAAGGATGGTGAGAATTTGTTGAAAGTTCAGAGAGGAACTGAACTATAGCTGGAAGTGGATTGTTCCTCTCGATATGTTATTAGCTTGGATCTTGAATCCAGACACTGCAATACCCTCACAACTTCGAACATTGAGGGTCGTTTCTCTGGCATTACAGTCGTGCAACGTACAGCAATCTCGAGAGCTCCAAGCATTTCATGTTGAGAAGCACTTGAAATTTTGGGATCAAGAACTTGTAGTGCTCCATTGGTAATGTTGATTTTCCTCCTTACCCACTTTACCACATCAAGAGAGCCTTCTCCAGATTCTGTTTCTTCAGCTTGTCTGCCTGTTATAAGCTCTAGTAGGATCACACCAAAGCTATATGTGTCCATTTGCTCACTACTCCTTTTTGTGTAACCATATTCTGCAAACAAACATCAGCGCAAATGAGAGGTTGTTCAAGTAATAGCAAGATAACTAATCACATTAATATGTTATTTTACTACTGAATTAGTCAAATTACACAGAAGAATAATCCAAGAATCCAACCATAGAGCAGATTCACATTAATATTTGCTCAAGAAAGTGAACCTTTTCTTACCTCGAACTACCTTGGAAATCAATGAATAATTGCATATATAACAAGGAACCAAGGATATTAGGTCGATAGTAGTTCATAACAATCAACTATAGGTTACGTACCTGGTGCCAAATAACAGGAAGATGAAGCATCAGAAGCCAGAGATGACTTAAATGCAGCTTCTCCAACTATCCGATCTAGAGCAAAATCTGTGATCTTTGGTTCATAATCAGCATCGAGAAGGATATTAGTCGATTTCAAGTTTCGATGAAGTAAATGAGGAAGGTAATCTTTATGAAGATATGCCAATCCTTGAGCAACTCCAATAGCAATCTTCAACCTAACATTCCATTGTAATTGAAAATCAGATTTCCCAATCAAATCCCCTAAGCTTCCACTTGCTAGATATTCATAAATCAAGAATATGGCATCATTAGAGTAACAAAATCCAAGAATCTTTGTGATGTTCTTATGCCTGATCTTAGCTAATGTCTTAATCTCAGTTTTCAAAGATTTTGAAGACTGACTCCCAAAATTCATTAACTTCTTCACAGCAATCAGCTCACCACTTGGTAAGTTCATAATATAAACTGTTCCAAACGTCCCTCCATTTCCTCTAGCATTCTTATGAGTCATTGACATCATCAGATCATTCTCAGTAACTCTCAAAGGGTAAAAGAAAACTGATCTCCAACCATCCATTTCAGATCTTTGTTTCCTAGACCGCCTTATCGTGTAAAATCCAACAGCAATAATCAAAATTGCAAGAGCTAAAGTTACTGAAATTAAGGCAGAGGCCAATTTTGAAAGATTCACACCCTTAGGCGTAGCCTTTTCTTCTGAGCAAGAATTGGGAAATCCTGGACCACAGAGGTCAGGATTTCCTTGCAAGAACGAAGCCGGAAGGCCAGAAATCAATGAAGCTGGAACTCTACCGGATAGTCGATTGAAGGAGACATTAAATAAAGCAAGCTTCAAGTTCTGAAGCTCTTCTGGTATTTCACCAGTGAGATTATTGTGAGAAAGATCAAGATATGTCAAAACAGGCAATGCACCAAGGGATTTTGGTATTTCACCAATTAAATTGTTATCAGCCAGTGACAATGAGACTAATTTTTTACACTTCTTCAGTTCAGGAATTTTGCCAGAAAGGTAATTATGAGACAAATTTATTATGCTCATTACTGGTGAATCACAGAAATTTGGAGGAAGCTCACCATACAAACCATTTAGAGATGCAGAAAATCTGTACAAGTTTCTAATCAGCCCAAGACCTTGTGGAATTTTACTAGTAAAGCTATTATTATCAATCTGAACTTGCTCTAACTGAGCAGCCTGTGATATTGAATCAGGAATTTCACCAAAAAACCTGTTGTTTTCAGCTCTTATGAGCTTGATTTTAGGCAATGACCATAACCATGAAGGGAAATTCCCAGAGAACAAATTGTTCTGAACTTGAAAACTTTCAAGATTCATGCACTCATTAATGGAATCATTGGGTATTGAACCATTAAAGAAATTAGTATGTAAACCAAGATCAACAAGACCTTTTGCTTCACATATACCATTTGGAAATGCCCCAAAAAGCTTGTTTTGTGAAACATCAAAAGAAACCAAATTTGGTAGAGAAAAACCAACTTGAGGTAAAATACCAGTAATATTGTTCTGTGATAAGTCCAAAATGACCAAACTTTTTAAACCCTCAAAGAAGTTTGGTATTTCACCATAAAAACCAGAACTTTGCAACAAAAGCTTCTGAAGCTTACTAAGTTTACCAATATCTCTAGGAATCTCACTTACCAAGAATGGATTTTGGGACAAATCAAGAACCATAAGTTCAGTGAAGTTACCAAGAACCATTGGAACTTCACCTGAGAGCAAGTTGCTACCAAAGTTAAGAACTTGAAGCTCTTTCAATGACCCGATCCCTTCTGGGATTCTTCCTTCAAGATGGTTTCTACTAAAATCAACAACTTTGAGTGAACCAAACTGAGAAATCTGTTCAGGAATAGTTCCCCAAATGAGATTGTTGCTAAGATTCAGAGTTTCTAAGGAACCACACTGTGAAAGATGCAGAGGTATAGGCTGGTTAAAGAGGTTATTTGCAAGGTTGAGATGAGCAAGATTGGGTAGTTGACATATAGAAGGTGAGATTTCACCAGAAAGATTCAAACTTTGGAGGTTAATAGTAGAGATGGAAGATGTACAAGTAATACCAGTCCAGTTACAGTGGTGAATAGTTGTGGTATTAGACCAGCTTGAAAGAAGGTTTAAAGGGTCATTAATGGAGTCCTTAAATGTTAGAAGAATATCAGCTTCATCTAAAGCAGAATTCAGAAGAAACAATGAGAATGACAATAAGAGAAAGATGGAGGATTTGCAGAGAGTTGCCATTGGAGAGAAGGTGAAAGAAACTGAGAGTAAGAGTATTAGTTTAGGTTATAGTGGGAGTGTACAAAATGGTCACTAAATGGCAGGCCAGTGCACTTATCATTACGCGGGGTGCGAGAAAGAATCGGTTACAAGTATTTATTGTATATGCATTCTTATTTTATATTTTTTAAAAGGCTTAGCTTGAGTTACTAATCTCTTTCTTTTTGATTTTATGATATCAACTTTATCAATCAGTTACGTGAATCTTATTCTTTAATAAGTCATTACTCAAGAAAATGTACAAATAATGAGTTTTTTTTTATGCCAAACTCAATAAAGTTGAAATCTAATGAAGGGTCTGTATATGTATCTAAAAGCTGCTAAACAGCAAAAGTCAATGCAAATTATGTCATGAGAGTAGATAATAAAGGACAGTTTGTAATTTTGTGACCCCAAAAAATGTTCTTGAAAAGGAATATATTCCAACTTTTTTTAACAAAATGGAGAAATCACTTCTATCAATCAATGCATATACAGGTTTTGGGCTTTGGACATATCTAGCTAGAATCTATCAAACTGATTATACGCAACAAAAGTTAAGTCGATGCCAATTAGGGGTATTCATGTTCGGTTTGGATCGGTTCTCTAAAAAAAAAACCAAACTAAGTAAGTCGGTTTTTTATCGATTCGATTTTTATCGATTTTTTGGTTTTTTTGGTTATTTATTGATTTTTTCTTAAATATGAAACATACACTACTAAACACATATTCCGGCGACTACATTTTCAATTTAACGCTATCAAACCAATTGATCTTTGGAAAATCTATCATTTACCAAGATTGATAATTGACTCAAATAGTGATGAATAACTTAAGTACTCAATTAAAAATCGATTATTTTTAACATAAAATAAATTCTTATACTTAGTAAACGAAAACTGCCAATCAAACTAGAAGGCAAAGAATTAGATTATTATAATAGCAAATAACTAGACTAAAATTACAAATGGCTGATATGTACCATAAAATTTTAGAAATTTTGTATAAAAATATACATATATATAGATATAATAATAAATTTAAATAACTACTTTTATAGTCAGTTTGGTTCAGTTTTTTTCGGTTATTTTTTGATTAAAACCAAAATCAAACCAAATTTGATCGGTTTTTAAAATTTAAAACCAAAACCAAACCACACCTAAAAAAATCGATTTTTTTTTTGTCAATTTGGTTCGATTTTCGATTTGGTTCAATTTTTCGGATTTTTATGAACACCCCTAATGCCAATAGCCAAAAATGTCTTCTTTTTTCTCATATTAGCACTAGTACTAGCTCTTAGCATTATCACTGAAAAAAAACTAAAAATGGACTTACCTACCTATTAATCTTATGATTTGCTTATGTTTTTCAAATCTTAAAGGCATTAGCACAAGATTTGGTAAGAGAGAATCCTAGGAAAGAGATAATACCTTTGTTCCACGAAATTATTTTTTTTTTGTCCGTTCAAAAAAAAATGAGCCTTTTTTAAATTTGGAAACAATTTAGCTTAAACTTACAATTCTACCCTTAATGAGAAACTTTTATAACCACACAAATACTCTGGACCCTTTTTTGATTTACTTAGGACCACAAATTTCAAAAATTTTTATTTTTTCTTAAACTTCGTACTCAGTCAAACAGATTCACCTAAATTGGAACGGAGAGAGGGCTATATACATAGATAAGTTAAAACTGGGAAAAAAATTTAATCTCAACGTGAGTTAATTTGTTTTCCCGAGCTACAGAATAGATTTGTAGTCTCATTGCACGAAATATGGCCCAAAAATCAATAATCATGACAAGTAGAAAACGAGGGGGGGGTGGAAGGAACTGAAATTTAAGGGAAAGTGTTGGAGGAAATTATCTACTTTTATTCTTCTTTTGAGTTTCTATATTAATGAGCAATGAGTAACACACCCTAATTGACACCCAATTCTTGTTTGCTACTCCTACATGTGAGTACTGAGTAGTGTTTAAAGTAATAAAACACTCAAATTTTGAAACTCTTTTCTTCATTTACGCCAAAAAAATATATACTTATATTTTTATCATTTTATTTCACACGATAATATTTAACTGAGCATAAAACTTGATAAACTAAAAAGAAAAAATTGTCAAATAAAAAGTGTCATTTGAACTCTGTAATCTTATACATGCGATAACGCACTTATGATTATAAGAGCATGAAAGGATAAAGACTTTCCCAATATAATAACATAATAATATTATTTTTTTAAAATGAAGAAGTGTCAATTAAAATGAAACAAAGAATATATAAGAAAAAGAAAATGAAAAGACAAAACTACAGAAATGGAGTAGCAGACAAATACCCGTGAATAGGTTATGAAGAGGGTCGTAAAAGATGACAAAAGAGAGTGAGGAAAAGAACAAATTAATTAAAGGGTGCAACTGTGCTTCCCTCACGTAAGTTACCTATGACATGCTTGCCATGCCCTTGGATTTTTACTCAACGACCTTCTCACTGTTAAAATGACATTTACCAATCCCCCATTCTCCTTTTCCAAGTTTTTTATTTCACTAATATATTATGTTTAAAGAAGTTTTACTTATACACACAACAGCGTATTGCGTGTGTTATCGATCTCAATAATTAATTTTAGTTTAAAAAATTATATAAATATTATTTTAAAATTATATTTAAGTTATAAAATAAAAGTGTAAGTTTTCCTAAAATTGATGAATATTAATAGCCAATAAAGGAGAAAACTGTATCTCATACGTTCTCAATCATCATTCAAATATTCAACTCATATTTTGTTCAAGTTTCAGAATTTTATGCGTTTAATTTCACAAGTTATCAGGTTCGGTTTAGACTTTTACGTTTTTGTATGATTAACTTTGCTATCAAAGAATTATTTTGGGGACTTTAAATGTACATGGATTACTTTTTTGCTTTGCGTTGAAACAGTTTTACGTGCTACGTGTACTTTCCTTGTATGTATTTTTATGTTTTTTTCTTTTGTGATGATCTCAGGTTATCTGTGCTCATCACGTTAAGCGTCTTAAATGTTACGTATACGAATTTTTTTTAAATTAATATAATTTATATGATGTGAAGTATAGATTAATTTTTAAGTCTTAAATATTGAAACTTTCTACCTAGTTTACTAAGGAAAGATTTATGGACCTAATTATTAGAAAGATAACTTAAATTATAATTTTGTCCAACGTGAAAACTATTTTGTAAGGGTAGAAAAAGTGAACGAGCTTCTAATATTTTATCGTATAACAGTTATTTCCATTCACAATTTTGGTGATGGAATATAACGATTGCCCGCCAATCTTCACCAATTTTGGTGAAAATAATATTTTAGGATATTTAGTGTAAAGTTGAGTGATCTATTGATTAGAAATTAATTTGGTAATTTCTACAATTATACTGAGTGATTTTCTCTATAATTAACCCCTACTATGATATACTGTAGCAATTTATTTTGAATCTACCTAATTTTATATTATTATAAAAATTTAGAAGGGATCTTTACACAAATAACCTAACAGATTATACATATATTATATATCATTGGCTATTTTAAGTTTAGACGTCCGGTGAGCTGTCATTCAGGTTAATTCTTCCATTTTTAGAATGCAAAAATAGATTATGTTGGCATGGTGTTGGGCTACATGTTGGATAATCTTTCCATTTACAAATAAGACCCCAAAAGAAAAAAGGTCACCCGCTTTAAGCGCTGAGATTCCTGTACCCCCTATGTTATTTCCCTTTCTCACTGTGGTCCTCTTTTCATTTATTTTCTTCTTACATTTTGGAATTATTTTCTCTAGTTAAAACAAAAGCATATACCTATGTGAATTATCATAATATTAACCGTATAAAATTAAAAGCAATAGCGAATCAACCATGGTAGGTGTATGGGTCAAAATATGCCCTTAGATTATTCGGGACGAGATAACATTACGGGAAGAATTCTCAAGTTTTCACTTGTTAAGACGATCCGAGAAGTCGCATGGCCCGCGGTCGAAAAGTCGATGAAAGTCGTAGTCAAGGTGTCAACAAGGATTGAGGTCGAGGTCGAGTACGTTCAATAGAACTGAAACGACTAGTTTTCAAAAGAGAATATTAAAGAGAATATTCTCTTGAATATTCTATGCACTTGTACTTTTATGGTTTCTTGGAAGTATGCCCCATATAAATAGAATAAGAAACAATGGTAGGAGGGACATTAATTTTTTTGTAAGAAAAACACTTTGACAAAAAGATTCGGTCTTCACTCGATACAAAGATCTACTTCTCACTGAAATTCTTATCGACACTTTATCATCAGATCCGAGAAATCCTCGATTATTCAAGGATTTGTCTTTCAATCATTGTCAGACGAAAGGTTCATTTATTCCATCTTTTATTGATTGAATCATTCCCCTTATCCACTTAAATGCTATTTATTATTGCCTATCGAATATTATATGTTATACCACTGTTCTTGGTTTTTCAGAGCATTTATCACGTGGTGCCTTTACTATCCGCATGAACACTTGTCAATTGCTTTTTCTAAATAGGATTAACCTTTGTTTATATAAATTTAATTATTTGAATTTTGGTCAAACAGTAGGTCTGCACACGCCCCTCCCCCCCCTCTCCCGACTGCCAAACCAGAAAAACATATTGAATTTAAATTCTACTTCTATTTCAACTTATAGGATAATATCTGACTTGACATAAAGTTTAGTAAGAAAGACTTTTAATGCATAAGCTATTATACATATAACATAGCAAAATATACATAAAAATTTATAATTTTAAATATGTCATATTATTTGTATAAGAATATTAATAAAATAAATTAAAATAAAATATAAACTTTTCAAATATGTAAAGCTGCAAAACATTTTAAAACAAGCAAAAGAAAAAGGAAAGCGTTGCATGAAATGAAATAGATAAAGTAGAATGATGGAAGTCAAACTTTGATGAGATTGCAAGAAGTGAAATTTCGAGCATCTTTCTCCTTTTTCCCCCTAAAGTTAACACACACAAAACAATACAGCAAAATATCATTGGAACAATTACAGCTAAAAAGTTACTACTAGAATTAGAAGTATAGTTTTTTTATTATTGAATTGTGTGTTAGGGACGAGCATCTCCTTCATCGCAAGGTACGCTTTTGAATCATTTGCCATGTGTCTCACTTTCCAAAAGAATATGTATTTTTTTGTAATGATTAGTCATCATATTTTTCGACGAATCAAACCCATATCAATTATGAAAAGTAGGCGAGTGCTTTTTCCCTAGACCATTTTTTAGTAGTAAAATGTTGAGAGATAATAAAATTCAAGTTATTTTTGCTGGGGAGCGTTTACTTTTTGATGTGTAATTTATTAATGCGAATTCAGATTTAATCGCGTTCCAATGCGAACATCATACACCGAATGAGAAATTAAAAAAAATATTGAGAGATAAGATTGAGCTAGAGTTTTCGGACAAATCTCCCCTTTCCGGAAAGAAAAAGGAAAAATGAGAACAAAATAGTGAGTAGTAGAATGCCATTTACATCTATAAAATATGGTGAACGGATAATTGTGGACGACCTCATCTTTGATGGTTATGCATATTTAAGGACACTAGTATTAGTGTACGTGCGTTGCACGTGTGTATAGTATTAATTAATATAAAGTATATATAAAAAGAATAAATTATTACATTTGTACCTCATACTATTGAGTACATCGATTTTAAAAAATTACATATAACGTTATTAAATAATATATATAACTTATAAAATAAATATCAAAATAAAAAATTATAGGTTCCTAAAAAATATTGAATTGATCCGATTTAGTTAACTTAATAAATAAATAAGTCTTGCTCCAACCCCTCATACTTCAGATGCCTCGTAGTAACTTCAAGCTTTGCCTCCAATTATTGAAGTTATCTGATTTTCTTCTTTCTTGTGGTATTAATTAATAAAATATACTTGATAAAAAACTAATAACAAATTATAACATAATATATTCTTATTAACTAAAATTATGTTGTCTGAACTTGAGGTGATGTCATTTCATAAGTACTTCTATAAGTTGATGTTGGGTTAAAGAGTTTACCAAAAGGTAATGAGAGAATTTGTATCTAGGGAGTAGTATTTATTAGAATATTGTCACGGTCCAAAATCCAACTAGTCGTGATGGCACCTAACCCAACCCGCTAGGTAAGCCAACTTTCAACTATCCAATTCCAGTAACAATTATTAAAGAAATTTAAGAAAATAATTATCTTAACCTTATACATTCTGCAAAAACTGGTTGTACAAATCATGAGCTTCTAAGAATAGAGTATACAAATCAAAAATAAAATAAATATATAGTCTGTTTGAATAATACTTAAACAAAACTTTTATAAATCTAAGGCTACCCTGAACAAAAGGCAGCTACAACAGGAATACAGGAACATCTTCAAATCCCGCAACCATCGAGCACAGCAACAACAACAGCCAACATCTGCACGAAATGTGCAGAAGTGTAGTATCAGTACAACCGACCCCATGTACTGAGTAAGTAACAAACCTAGCCTTCGGTTGAAAGCAGTGACGAGCTTCTTCCAAGGTCGGGGTCCAAAACCACAAGTCCACAACAGTCCATAACCACATAAAGTAAATAATGCCAAAAGAAATATAGAGATAAAATGCTCAGCCAAATCATGATTTCAAAAATAATAGTTCTTCCTTTCAAATACATCAGTGAAAACTCAAATCGTTTGCCGAAGTTGCCAAAAATATGAATAATTTGAGAACATTAACTTTTCCAAAATCCTTTCAATAATGAATAAAATATCTCATTTTCTTTCCCAGATAACCAGTGTAAAATAAATGCATCACTATGCCTATCTGTCAATATGTATGAAAAATCATGAATAATGTGATACCGTACAGCATGAGAAAAATACATCTCTATTCATATATGTCATGTGTGCATGTCAATGCAATGTATCTCAGAGATTGCACTCATGTACTCACACTCTCTCAGAGTACTCAATCTCATTGTCTCGCATTCTCTCTCACTGTGCTCAGCACACTCAATCACTCAGCGCTATACAATACCTGTTGCGGCGTACAGCCCAATCCCTGTTTATAGTCGACTGCGCTCACTAGGGGGTGTACAGACTCATGAGGGGCTCCTACAGCCCAAGCGTTATAAGCATGGACAACTCACGTGCTGCACGGACAACTCACGTGCCATAATATAAAAATCTAGATCCGCATGGACAACTCACGCGTTGCACGACCAACTCACGTGCAATAATAATATAAGGATCCACACGGATAACTCACGTGTTGCACGGCCAACTCACGTGCAATAATAATATAAGGATCCGCACTGCCAACTCACGTGCAATAATAATATAAGGATCAGCACAGCCAACTCACGTGCTGCATGACCAATTCACGTGCAATAAGAAGCCAATAAAGCCTGCTGTAGGTGGGCAGCCCCGATCCATATAATAGTAATAATATATATAAAGCCAACATGGCCTGCTGCGACATGCAACCCGATCCCAACTATATCCTTACAATCAGGCCCTCGGCCTTCCTTAGTCATCAATATCTCTAGTTTCTCTCTCATGGGCTCACAATGTCATGAGAATAGCCCAAAATGATAAAATGATGTATCAATAAATAACAACAGAGACTGAGATATGATATGCAATGAAATGAATATGACTGAGTATGAATTTTTAATTGAAACAAATAATCCACAGCAATATGACCTCCGTGGGTCCCAATAATACTAGCACATAGACTCAACATGATTTTTAATATATTTTTCAGCTCAATTTCTTTAATACATAAAACTGCATGGAAAATGCCAAGATTATTTAACTACAAAATTTCACAGACACAATTATGTCACAATTTCTATAGTGCATGCCCACACGCCCGTCACCTAGCATATGCGTCACCTCCCAACGATTTACAAAAAATACATATATTCAGGGTTCATACCCTCAACTCCAAGATTAGAAGAGTTACTTACCTCGAACAAGCCAAATCCAATGCCGAGCAAGCTAAACAATGCTCCAGAAATCCCATTATGCGCGTATCAACTTTCAAACGGCTCGAATCTAGTCAAAATAATTTGATTCAGCCCACAAAAATTATAGGAATTAATTCCATATCAAAATACTAATATTTTTTAAATATCCGAAATTGCACCCCAAAAATCACCCGTGGAACCCACGTCTCGGAATCCGATAAAAAATATAAAATCCGAACCCACATTCAACCACGAGTCCAACCATACTAAAATTACTCAAATCCGATCACGACTCGGCCTTCAAATCCTCAATTTAAACTAAGAGGGTTTTCTAATTTTTCCAACTTAATTCACCAATTAAATGATAAAAACAACCATGGATTCGGGTAATTTAACCAATATTGAGTTAAGAACACTTACCCCGTTGTTTCCTCTGAAAATCGCCCAAATATTGCCTCAATCCGAGCTCCAAATCGTTAAAAATGGAAAATGGGAAGAAGTCCCATTTTCTGAACTTAAACTTTCTGTCTAGGCCTCTCTTCTTCGCGAACGCGACAGGTCCCTCGCGTTCGCGAAGCACAACTCGACTGCCCACAAATTTAACTCTACGCGAACGCGACGGTGGCTTCGCGAACGCGAAACTTTGCAAATCTTACCCTTCGCGAACGCGACCACGGCTTCGCGAACGCGAAGCTTTACCATCTCAGACCTTCGCTAACGCGACCGCCACCTCACGAACGCGTAGAACAAGGACTCGGGTTCCCCAATTGCCTCACTCCTCTTCGCGAACTCGATACCTCTCACGCATTCATGATGCACACACAGACCATACCTTCGCGTCCTCCCCTTCGCGAATGCGAGACAAAACCTCACACTCAGAAAATACTCTTCGCGAACGCGAGGACCCACTCGTGAACGCGAAAGAGAAAATCAGAAAAATGCAGCAACAGACATCAACAATCTCACCAAGGCCAAAAATGATCCGTTAACCCCCCGGAACTTACCCGAGCCCCTCGGGACCTCAATCAAATATACCGACAAGTCCTAAAATATCATACGAACTTAGTCGAGCCCTCAAATCACCTCAAACAACGCTAAAACCATGAATTGCACCTCAATTCAAGCCTAATGAACTTTGAAACTTTCAATTTCTACAAACGAAGCCGGAACCTATCAAATTACGTCTGATTGACCTTAAATTTTGCACACCAGTCATAAACGACATAACGGAGCTATGAAAATTTTCAAAACTGGATTCCGACCTTGATATCAAAAAGTCAACCCCCGGTCAAACTTCCCAAAAATTCAACTTTCGACATTTCAAGCCTAACTCCACTACGGACCTCTAAATAATTTTCTGGACACGCTTTTAAGTCCAAAATCACCATACTGAGCTATTGGAATCATCAAAATTAAATTCTGAGGTCGTTTACACATAAGTCAACATCCGGTCACTATTTTAACTTAAGCTTTAAATCTTGGAACTAAGTGTTCCAATTCATTCCAAAACCTCACCGGACCCGAACCAATTGCCCCCGCAATTCACACAACAACTGTAAAGTACAATTTGAGCAGTAAATGGGGAAACGGGGTTGTAATACTCAAAACGACAGGCCGGATCGTTACATTCTCCCCCATTTAGACATACGTTCGTCCTCGAATGTGCCAAGAATTATTTCCAAGCCATCAAATCACGGTTCCATCTTACCACACACGTACCCGGGGGTGAACCGATGTCACCATATTCTATATGATCTTGACAACACAATACAACTGAAATCATTGATTTAACTTTAGCCTGTAAACCTTGAAATTTAATTTCTAACCATTAGAATTTCTTTCAAGACACGAATCTTACATTTACACCATGTATGAGTTTGAACAAGTTGTATCAAGCCATAACCATAACTACTGTTGATAATAAAAGAAACACGCGAAATTTTATGACCACTTACCAGATCAACAAGTAACGGAGCTCTCTCGCCCCAACCAGAACCGTAATCACTTTCTGAGCCGACTTTCAATATTATACTCCCGAATATACCGAAATTAAACCTTGTATTACTAAACATAAATATTCCACAGACATACCGCACCAATATAACTCAGAGCCACAACCCGTGCAATCCGTGCACCAATAAGCAACAATTCAAATGTACCCAGTCATGGAAAATGACTCAAATGAGAGAACTGCCCCGCCAGATTAACAAGTGCCTCCACAACGAAATGCTGAAAATTCATCATACACCGTAGAACCATCACCCGATTCTAACACGAGTTTCATGTTATATACTCCGAGCCACCCTGCTCCAAATTAATAATGACGGAGAGACAATTGACAAAAATACCACACAAAACCTGAAAGGACATAACCATTAGGCTATCGATCATATAATACCCAAATTCTCATCACACTCAAATTCCGCTATAAAGCTCAAATAGAACCGCACCATCTGTGCACATAACCAATGAATCACAATTCCTCGTAGCATAAAGGAGTAACTCACAGATCATTTAAGAACACGAATACGTTCAACATTAACCGAATGTCACATCCCTCAATAATAGTAGTATGGAGCCAACCATTCCGGCTCGGTGTAGAATAAACATCTTAATTGGGCCTATCAATGGACCCCCAAATCAACTCTGGTCACCCACAGTAGATAAATAACCCTCCAAAAATTTACCGCGACTAATTCATAATACATCCTATTATCTGACTAGCTTCGGCCACGACTTCACAGTCCGCAACCATGTATAATCTGCTCCTGAAACTCCCAAATTCCAAATTCATAGGACACGTAAATCACCATATTGATTGCATCTCCACCACCCGAATGCCTAACACCTCTCTCATACACTATCATCCCACGGAAAATACTTTAAAAGTTCTTCCGTGCCACTTGACAAAATTTGAATATCACAGTCTATTAACCATGTGAGTACCGCAATACTAATTTATACATCTGTAAGTCAAAATACCATGCGCATTCTGAAGTCCGCTCCTTTCTCATACAACACCAAGTAGTAATAGTATTCATCTAGTTATTTGAAACCGTCCATATTGTCCAACATTCGTTACCTTCTCTTCAAGACTGTACTGCCACCTTGTACATGAAAATCTAGCTTTCGTACAACACATAACATCTATCTTGCCATCATGTGAAAGGCACAAAAATCTTATTATCAACTTTGAGTCACCAATACATACCATTTTAGTTAGAAACCTTTCTTTTGCTTCTTTCCAGGAGGAAATCATAATACACAACACGTTCTCCACACCGGTAGAAACCATCAAGAATACTTTTGAATCCATTTGCACATAATCAAGCCCTTAAAACTAAATTCCTCTAACTCGATCAAGCCACGCAGGTCGACAAGTCCAGGTGTATTGCCACAAAGCACCTGTAGAAAACGCCCACATCATAAACACCCAAAGAACCGATCATATCTATTACCATACTAATCCAACCTACTACCCAGATGTCCTATTTTCTTCGAGTCCCTTCCTAATTTGTCTTCAGATTGATACTTCTTCTTGATAAAATACCATGATATTTAACCACAACTTACCCTACAAACCTTAGCATAGAACCACAACGTCCTACGGCCCATAAGCAATTGTATTCTTCTTAAGCACCTTCAAAAATACCACAACTATAACACTCACTCTAAGAATACCTTATGTGAATTTGAAATTGTTCTTCTTACCTTCCTTATACAAAAATGTAGAATCCATAGTCATATAGAATTTCCGCAAGTCTAGGCACCATCAAACACAAATCTCGAAATTTATCCATACACAAGTCTGGAAACATTCTCAATTGCTATATATAATTCTCAAACCCACTGGAATTTTTCTCGGGAGTCACTCACTTTGCTCAAATCTAATTGCACCACCCAAATGGGCCAAAAGACACGTGCCCCATTAGCACCACAACACTCAAAGAAGTAACTCTACTTTAATACCATATATTAAATTCATACTCCGTGCACACTACATTATTCACCAATAACAACTCACTCATCCCGCGAATTTCATTTACTCATACGTGCAATATAATCATTAACCAGGAATTTCCTTATTCGAGTCATCCTCGATCTCAACTTCAGCAAGTCATAGCTAACCCACAAGTATGCCTCAGACCAAAACTAAAATTTAATATATAACCATAAAATTAAGCCGTCTGCAGTAGACTCCCCCACTTGGCCCAAAGCCATAAATCATTTCATTCAATAAATCACAACACCCATATCGTATTACTGTCATGATACTACAGTGAGTTCAATGAAAATTTTTCTCAAACTCATGCAACACCAACCATAAAATACCTCAATCATCAGCTAAGCATGCGTTTATTTCTCTTGACAGTCAATTCAACTTTCTCAACCAGATTCAAATTCAAATCTCAACACATACCCTCCACTGGTAGAAAAGAAACTCTCCACTCAACATTATAAGGAACATACCTACGTAGATTACTCTGCAGGAGATAACCCACCTGCTCAGCCTCAAATTGGCATCTTGTTATACCCTTTCGCAACCACAATTACTATGCAATCACTTAATCTTTATGAGTCCAAACTCATTAACAAGATATGAGAGTTTGGTTTGTCCCAAAATTTAACAATGTGAAAGATCCTTCAAAACATTCACACTCGAGACTGTACGTCTCATCAAATCAAAACTCAAGCACCAATGGACTTCCCTTTACATTTCAAGGAAAACATTTCCTGTTATGTTCAAATTGTCTTAACACATTCCACGGTCACATCATACCCATCATACTGCCATTTCACCGCTCATCGAGCCATAAATTTCACTATAGGGTCATCACCGGACATATAAGTCCAATTGTACTAGTTACAACTGAAGCTACCGAGCTTAAGTTGCGGTCTAACCATGACCTCAAGTCCTCCAAACTGGCCCACCATCAAAACACAGAATACTCACCTCCAACCTCGTTCATAGAATCATAAGCCGGCGATGCACAGCTGATACTGAATGCTCATGTGCGCATACGAATACGTGGAAGGAATTCAAAGAGTTTATGTCTCAAGCTGAATCAATCTCGCACGATAAGGAAAGAAAAATGGGAAGTATATATCCTAAATGCCTTGTAGCCTCTCGAAGATAAATATGGACGTCATCATATCAATCCGCAAGACTCTACTAGATACTTGCTCATGACTTCTAGAACCTATGAACCTAGAGCTCTGATACCACCTTGTTACGACCCAAAATCCAACTAGTCATGATGGTACCTAACCCAACCTGCTAGGTAAGCCAACTTTCAACTATCCAATTCCAATAACAATTAATAAAGAAATTTAAGTAAATAATTATCTTAACCTTATACATTCCTCAAGAACTGGTAGTACAAATCATGAGCTTCTAAGAATAGAGTATACAAAGCGGAAAGGAAATAAATACATAGTCTGTTTGAATAATACCTAAACAGAACTTTTATAAATCTAAGGCTACCCTGAACAAGAGGCAGCTACAACAGGAACACAGGTACATCTTCAAATCCCGCAACCATCGAGCACAACAACAACAGCAACCAACATATGCACGAAATGTGCAGAAGTATAGTATCAGTACAACCGACTCCATGTACTGAGTAAGTAACAAACCTAGCCTTAGGTTGAAAGCAGTGACGATCTTCTTCCAAGGTCGGGGTCCAAAACTACTAGTTTACAATAGTCCATAACCACATAAAGCAAATAATACCAGAAGAAACACAGAGATAAAATGCTCAGCCAAATCATGATTTCAAAAATAATAGTTCTTCCTTTCAAATACATCAGTGAAAACCCAAATCGTTTGCCGAAGTTGCCAAAAAAATGAATAATTTGAGAACATTAATTTTTTCAAAATCCTTTCAATAATAAATAAAATATCTCATTTTCTTTCCTAGATAACCAGTGTAAAACAAATGCATCACTCTGCCCATCTGTCAACATGTATAAGAAATCATGAATAATGTGATATCGTACAGCATGAGAAAAATACATTTCTATGCATATATGTCATGTGTGCATGTCAATGCAATGTATCTCAGAGATTGTACTCATGTACTCACACTCTCTCAGAGTACTCAATCTCATTGTCTCGCATTCTCTCTCACTGTGCTCAGCACACTCAATCACTCAGCGCTATACAATACCTGCTGCGGCGTGCAGCCCGATCCCTATTTATAGTCGACTGTGCTCACTAGGGGTGTACAAACTCATGAGGGGCTCCTACAGCCCAAGTGCCATAAGCACGGACAACTCACGTGCTGCACGGATAACTCACGTGCCATAATATAAAGATCTGCGCGACCAACTCACGTGCAATAATAATATAAGGATCCGCACTGCCAACTCACGTGCTGCATAGCCAACTCACGTACAATAAGATGTCAATAAGGCCTACTGCAGGCGAGTAGCCCCGATCCATATAATAGTAATAATATATATAAAGCCAACATGGCCTACTGCGGCGTGCAATCCGATCCCAAACATATCCTCACAAGCAGGCCCTTGGCCTCCCTTAGTAATCAATCTCTCCAGTCTCTCTCTCATGGGCTCACAATGTCATGAGAATAGCCCAAAATAATGATATGATGTATCAATAAATAACAACAGAGACTGAGATATGATATGTAATGAAATGAATATGACTGAGTACGAATTTTCAATTCAAACAAATAATCCACAGCAATATGACCTCCGTGGGTCCCAATAATACTGGCACATAGCCTCAACATGATTTTTAATATGCTTTTCAGCTCAATTTCTTTAGCACATAAAACTGCATGGAAAATGTCAAGATTATTTAACTATAAAATTTCACAGAAATAATTATATCACAATTTCTATAGTGTACGACCACACGCCCGTCACCTAACATGTGCATCACCTCTCAAGGATTTACAAAATATATATATTCAGGGTTCATGCCCTCAACTCCAAGATTAGAAGAGTTACTTACCTCGAATAAGCCAAATCCAATGCCGAGCAAGCTAAACAATGCTCCATAAATCCCATTATGCGCGTATCAACTTCCAAACGGCTCGAATCTAGTCAAAATAATTTGATTCAACCCAATAAAATTATAGGAATTAATTCCATATCAAAATACTAATATTTTTTAAAATTCTGAAATTGCGCCCAAAAATTCCTTGTGGGGCCCACATCTCGAAATCCGATAAAAATTATAAAATCTGAACCCCCATTCAACCACGAGTCTAACCATATTAAAATTACTCAAATCCGACCACAACTCGGCTTTCAAATCCTCAATTTAAACTAAGAGGGTTTTCAAAATTTTTCAACTTAATTCACCAATTAAATGATGAAAACAACCATGGATTCGGGTAATTTAACCAATATTGAGTTAAGAATACTTACCCCGTTGTTTTCACTGAAAATCGCCCAAATATCGCCTCAATCCGAGCTATAAATCGTTAAAAATGGAAGTCCTATTTTCTGAACTTAAACTTTTCGTCGAGGCCTCTCTTCTTCGCGAACGCGACAGGTCCCTCGCGTTCACGAAGCACAACTCGACTGCCCACAAATTTAACTCTGCGCGAACGCGACCGTGGCTTCGCGAACGCGAAGCTTTGCAAATCTTACCATTCACGAAAGCGAAGCTTTACCAGCTAAGGCCTTCGCGAACGCGAATGCCACCTCGCGAGCGCGTAGAACAAGGACCCGGGTTCCCCAATCGCCTCACTCCTTTTCGCGAACGTGACACCTCTCAAGCGTCCGCGATGCACACACAGACCATACCTTCGCGTTCGCGTCCTCCCCTTCGCGAACGCGAAGAACAAAACCTCACACTCAGAAAACACTATTCGTGAACGCGAGGGCCCACTCGCGAACGCGAAAGACAAAATTAGAAAAATGCAGCAACAGATATCAGCAATCTCACCAAGGACAAAAATAAACCGTTAACCCCCCGAAACTCACCCGAACCCCTCGGGACCTCAACCAAATATACCGACAAGTCCTAAAACATCATACAAACTTAGTCGAGCCCTCAAATCGCCTCAAACAACGCTAAAACCATGAATTGCACCTCAATTCAAGCCTAATGAACTTTGAAACTTTCAATTTCTACAAACGACGCCGGAACCTATCAAATCACGTGTGATTGACCTCAAATTTTGTACACCAGTCATAAACAACATAACAGAGCTATGAAAATTTTCAGAACTGGATTCCGACCTTGATATCAAAAGGTCAACCTCCGGTCAAACTTCCCAAAAATTCAACTTTCGGCATTTCAAGCCTAACTCCACTACGGACTTCCAAATAATTTTCCGGACACGCTCCTAAGTCCAAAATCATCATACAGAGCTATTGGAATCATCAAAGTTAAATTTTGAGGTCGTTTACACATAAGTCGACATCTGGTCACTATTTTAACTTAAGCTTTAAACCTTGGAACTAAGTGTTCCAATTCATTCCAAAACTTCACCGGACCCGAACCAATTGCCCCGAAAATTCACACAACAACTGTAAAGTATAATTTGAACAGTAAATGGAAAAACGGGGTTGTAATACTCAAAATGACCGGTCAGGTCGTTACAAATATGTACTAATATTTTTGTACACAAATATTATATAATGAGTGTTTAATTAAAAGATAAAAAAAATAGTTCAACTTTATATATGCATGCATTTTAGTCTATTATTTTTTTACATTAGATCCTTTCACTTTTATAGTAATTAGTTTTCAGGTACGTTTTTTCGTGTGTCCCTCGTTTCAACGAGTATGCAATTTTAAGAAATCACATAAATAATTTTTATAAATACCAAATTGTTGTTATTGCTATCATCTAAAACAACAACAAAAAGTTATCCAAAATATTTCTTTGGACTTAAGAGAATTATTTTATGAAAATTATTATTGTTCCTAGTACCTAATACTAAGCACAAAGAAATAACACAAAAGTACTTTTATCACAAGTATTCAAAGATTTATTAAATAAAACAAATTAAAAAATGAATATTTTGGCCTTTTAGAAATGTGAAATGAAAACATTAGGACCTGTCATTTGTTGGAATAATGCAAAAAGGAAAATAAACTGATGACAACTCATTTAGAATATATTTTTTCTTCTATTTTATGCTTATTACTTCAAGTTTACCTTTTTATCAATGACTCTTGATATTATACTATAACCAGCTTTGCTCTATCTTCTAGTTCCTTTCATCGTTCTTCTTATGGAGATAAATTTATGTATCCTAGGGTTTTATCAACTTGAAATATATTCTTACTTGTATGATGAATTTGGAAAATAATTAAAAAAAATTCTATTTAGTTTATGTAAACACTTAATTTTCTTCTCAATATTAAATAGAGTTTAACTAATTTTTTCTCGATATTAAATATAGTTTAACATTTTTGGATTCAAATTCTTACTATTAGCTTATCCTTTATTTTAAATATTTAATCATAATTATTATTTATTCAATAAATATTTATCGGTTATTTGTCTTTATTAAGTATAATTTTTGTATATTATAAAAATATTATTAAACAGCATATATTGTATAAGTATAAAAATAGTCCCAGTATTATGTTAAAATGTATTATCAATATAGGACGTTCTAAAAAGAATGTTTGATTAATTTTTTATTCTTATGTTGGATAAAATGGTAATTAGTATGATCTTTTAAAAACAATATATCATTAGAGAAATATTATACCAAAAGTCAAGAAAGTTTTTCATGTTAGTATCAAGGACTTAAAATCCAAAACTTGAAGCCAACCACTTGTACTTTGATTTGTGAATTCGCTAAATGTTTCTTTAAAAAGGTTATTTGTCTTTTATTAAGTGTAATTTTTGTATATTATAAAAATATTAATAAACAGAAAATATTGAATAAGTATAAAAATACAATATTATATTAAAATGTATTATCAATATAGGGCGTTCTAAACAAATGTTTGATTAATTTTTCATTGTTATATTAGATAAAATGGTAATTAGTATTATTTTTTTAAAACAATATCTCTAGAGAAATTTTATACCAAAAGTCAAGAAATTTTTTCTCGTTAGTATCAAAGACTTAAAATCCAAAATTTGAAGCCAACCACTTGTACTTTGTTTTGCGAATTCGCTACTTGTTTCTTTATAAAAAAACAAAAAGTTGGGCATAAATATTAAGAAAATTAATATGAAAGATATTATATAAGGTAAAATCTTAATAGAATTTATGGTCCTAAATATTAGGAAATTTTATTTAACTCAAATCAAATAAGAAAAGATTTAATAACCACAATTTTAGGTAACTATTTTGTTCATTGCAAATTTTTTGACACTTCCTAAAATAAAACTATGCAAGTTTTGATGATTAAAACAATAGAATAGTAAAGCTTCTTGTATAGAAGCATTACATATATAATTAAAGTAGGAAAAGATTTATGTAAGGTAAAAATAAAGACTCCTAAAACAAAAAGGAGTTCAAAATGCTTATTTTTTACCTAATAACTTATAAACAAATTAATCTAAACCTAAAATGAGTACAAAGCGGTTGAAATTTTTCTGATATAAAATGAAAGTATTTGAAATTTAATTGAGTCAAAATTTTATTTAAAAAACCTCCTAAAACTAAAATGAGTTATAAAGTGGTCGAAAACTTTCCTAAGACAAATTGTGTTTGAAATTTAATACTTCTAAATTTAAGTGGAGGTAAAAAGTGAAAAACCATCCTAAATCTAAAACTAAATGGAGTTTGTTTGAAAGTGACGGCAATTTTCTTAAAAGATCATCTTAAACATATAAGGAGTACAAAGTTTCGGAAATTTTCCTAGTGGTAATTGAAAGTTCATGAAATTTAATACTACTAAATCCATATGGATTTGAAACGGCACGACTTGTAGAATTAGAAGGAATAGAAAATTAAAGCCCTAAATAGTAGGAGAATAATTAAATGAGTATCCCTAAATATTAGAAAATTTATTCAATAAATATTTTAAATTATTAGAGAAATAAATATAAGTAATTTATAAAAGGAGATTTAGTGCATATAATATCATTACATAAAGATTTAAACAAGGAAAGATATCATTACATAAAGATTTAAACAAGGAAAGATTTAATAATCTAAATTTTAGCTAATTTTAAAGTCTATAAAATTAGGAAATAACTAAATTACTATTTAAAGTATATTTTTAAGGGTTTGAAAAAGAACGAAACTTTCCAACTGAGGGGATTGAAAATCATACGAAACTTTGTTAGTGAAGGAATTGAAAAGAACTAAACTTTCCTAATGAAGGAATTGGAAAATTAAATTAATTCTCTACGATTTAAGCTTTCCTAGTGTGAATCGAACGTCATTGAACTCCTAAAATGGAAGGAAATTCAAATATTAAAGCTCTAAATATTAAGAAAATAATTAATTGACTATTTCTAAATATTAGGAAATTAACTAAATAAATATTTTTAAATATTAGAAAAATAGTCAAATGACTATTTTGTTGAGTGTGAACTCTATTTTTAAAAGGCAAAAAAGGCGAACGACATTTCTTCAAGGGTCTTCGTGCTTTTAATATAATATAGATATAGATTTTGCATTGTGTTATGACAACTTTTGATTGAAGTAGAAAAAAATATTCGAAATTAAAATTGAACAAAAGTATTCCAAAGTTGATAATTCACTCATTTTAATTTATTTGAACTTTTTTGAAGTACGGGAATCAAATAAATTAATTTTTGGTGTGAACTCGGGCACAAGTTCTTAAGTTTTTTGAAATAAAATCTACATATTTAGGAACTATATAGAAAAGTACTATAAGTCATAATAGTTAACTATCTAAATATTTAAAAATTATTTGCAAAAATTATGTTTAAAAAAACCCCCTTTGACTCTCTAAATAATAATATATTTATTCTTTTTGAAACAGAAGAAATATTATTTTTAATAAAAATATTTCTTGGGGAAAATTTCTTGAAAGTTGAAAAAATATGTGTAAACATTGTGATTTAATTTGAAATACTCCCCTATGTAATACTCATTATTTTACGTAAGGGTATTAATGCGAGTAAATATTTGGGACTTCGTGAAGGAATCTACACATGTTCCAGGCAACTTGAGATGACCCAAGTTTGAATCGTGTTGGTGTTACTCCCTCAGTTTTAATTTGTTTGTTTTAGTTTTACTCTACATAGATTTTAATAAAAGGAGAAAGAACAGATCTATTTTTTTCTATTTTGCCATTTTTTCCTTAATTCATTATTTATTTATTCTTATTTTTCAACTATTCAAAAGTATATGTCTCTGCTGAATAACATATTTAATGTGTCTCAAGCAACCAAAACAGTATGCAAATGTACATATTTTCGTTTTAAATAAACCAAACGAAATTAGACTATAGCAAAAATATTCCAACGAAGTTGCTTTCCTCTAGACTTTAGACTTATCACTAAGAAAGGTAAAAGGAAGTCAATTATTGCAGTCTTCTGTCAAAAAGAAAATCTAGTACACTTTAGAAAAATATTTCCTCATGTCAAATCACTCTCAAAAACCATTGTCCATAAGAACGTCTTTGCTTATGTATGCTCTGGTAATTTTGCCAGGGCTTTTGTCATCTTTATTGCATTTGGAAATAGTTCTAATTTTATCTCAAAATGAAACATTTTCAAGTATGCACGGTTCAAAGAGTTTAGAAAATTGCCAATTCGGTCATGAATCACTATTTTCGGTATTTGCAAGCAAATAGTGGTTTCTACATGAGTACTTGCACATATTGAAATTTAATATTTGTATTTCCATTATATATGAGAATTAAGTATTTAATTATCACGACCCGAAATTTTCACACCTGAGACAGTGATGACGCCTAACATTTCACTTGCTAGGCAAACCAACGTTAGCTATATTTATTAACCATTTTTAAGCATTTTCAAATTAAATGACAATAATGAAACTGAATAGTTTGAAATACGGTGATAAACTAATAAACGGCGAAATTCAAATACAATCCGGTGTCATGAATACATGAGCGTCTAGAGTACTACAGATAATGGTCTGAAATAAAACATAACTGTCTGAATCAAAATAAACAGCCAAAATGATGTAGAAGGGGACTTCAGGGCTACGGACGTCGTGCATCTATACCTCAAGTCTCCACTGATAATTAGATCTGAGCAAACCTTACTCAGCGCAGCTGGGACCAACTCCGGTATCTGTACAAGAAGTGCAGAGTGTAGTATGAATATAGCCAACCCCATGTACTATGTAAGTGCCGAACCTAAGAAGACAACAAATATTACAAGTGTAACTACGGCACAAAAGGCAATAAATATTACAAAACTATACGAGAAGTAAGGCATATGACAATTTAAATATGCAAGTAAAGCAAGTAGAGACAAGTAATAATTAAACATGGAATCATGGAAGGGGTGAACAATTTAAACAAGGATAACTAAACGGCAAGTAGAGACAAGTAACAATTAAAATGGCATGGAAAAATTAAATAAGCATGTCGCAATTAAGGCGTGTAACCAAATATACTATGAAGTAACGAAAACATGGAAGCAAGTAACATAACGGCGCATATACACTCGTCACCTTGCATATACGTCGTTTTCACATAATTCACATAACATGTAGTTCAAGGGTTCCTAATTCCCTCAAATCAAGGTTGGACCTAACACTTACCTCGCTCCGCAATCAAATCAAAGTTCAACAGGGGCCTTTCCTCTAAAACTCGCCTCCAAACCAATAGAATCTAATCAAATACAATTCAAACAATTCAAAATAAACTTTAGAAACTACCCACAAATGAAAGAGGTTCAATTTAGGTCATCTTTTAAAAAGTCGATAAAAGTCAACCTCGAACTCGCTTGGTCAAAACTTAGATTCGGACCCTAACCCGATTATCCATTCACCCCTAAGCTCGATCATGTGATTAATTTCAAAATCCGACCATAATTTGAGGTCTAAATCTCAATTTTTCTCAAAATCCCGAATCTCTACCTAAGTTCTTAATTTCTACCATGAAAAACATAGATTAAAGATTAAAAATTAATAGGTGTTGATGGAAATGGAAGAAAACGAGTTAAAATCTACTAGCCTATGAAGTTGGGATGCAATTTCTCCTCAAAATCACCTCTAGTCTGAGCTCAAATATGAAAATGGTAAAAAAATAGGTTAAATCCTGATTTTTATAAGTTTTAAAGTCTGGGCGTCAGGTGTTCATCACGTTCGTGAGACACCTGACGTGATCGCGAAGCAGCAGCAGTCCAAGGCATTCACGTTCACGAGCCTCTCTTCGCGTTAGTGAAGGCTTACTCCGACCTGACTTCGCGTTCGTAGTCGTGATGACATGTTCGCGAAGAGTAACGGCTAAGTCCCCTTCCCAGGCCCCATGACCCTACGTGCTCGCGAGAGACTTGTCGCGTTCGCAAAGGGTAAACCCCCAGTGCTTCGCGTTCGCGGCCATGCCATTGTATCCGCGATGAATAAATTCCACCTTTGTCCCATTTTCCCCTTCACGATCGCTAGAGTAGCTTCGCGATAGCATAGCACAAAACACCATACACCAGAAATCGCTGAAAACCAGCAATCTCCTGAGTCCGAAATGGTATGTAGCCTATCCAAAACTCGCCCAAGCCCCTCGGGCTCCAAACCAAACATGCACACAAGTGTAGTAATATCATACAAACTCACCCGCACAATTAAAATACCAAAATAACGTCTAGAACTACGAATCGGACATCAAAATGCATGAAAATTTCAAAGAAACTTAACAACTTTCAAATTTGCAATCGGACGTCCGAATCACGTCAAATCAACTCCGTTTTGCACCAAATTTTGCAGACAAGTCATAAATAGTAAAATGAACCTATACTAAGTTCCAGAACCAAAATTCGAACCCGGTAGCAATAAATTTAACTTACGGTCAAACTTAGAAATTCTTTAAACCTTCAAATTACTAGTTTTCAACAAATCATGTTAACTCAAGTTAGGGACATCCGAAATCAATTTCAGGCATACGTCCAAGTCCCAAATCACGACATTGACCCATTGGGACCATTAAAACACTGATCCTGGTCTGTTTATATAAAATGTTGACTGTAGTCAATTCAAATTATTTTTAAGACAAAATTTCACATCTTCTTTAATTTTCCACATAAAAACTTTCCAGAACAATATACGGACTGTGCACACAAATTGAGGATACTAAACGGTGCTAGTCGAGGTATCAAAACATAGAAATAATGGCTAAAACTCAAAATGACTTATCGGGTAATCACATTCTCCATCTCTAAAATAAATGTTTGTCCTCGAATGAACATAAAAGGTACCTGGACTAGTGAAAAGGTGTGGGTATATAGTACGCATGTCGGACTCGGACTGCCACATGGCTGCCTCGATCGGCTAACCTTTCTATTGTACTCTAACTAAAGGATAACGCTTAGATCTCAACTTTCGGACCTGTCGGGATAGAATGGCAATTGGCTCCTCCTCATAAGACAAACCCATGTCCAATTGGATTGAGATGGAATCTAATACATGGGACGGATCACCGTGATTTTTTCGAAGCATGGACACATGGAACACCGGATGGACTGCTGATAAGGTAGGTGGAAATGCAAGTTTGTAGGCCACCTCATTAACTCTCTCAATAATCTCAAAAGGTTTGATATACCTATTGCTCAACTTGCCCTTCTTTCCGAATCTCATCACACCCTCCATGGGTGAAACCCCGAGCAAAACCCTTTCTCCAACCATAAATGCAACATCACAAACTCTACGATTGGCATAACTCTTCTACCTAGACTGAGCTGTGCGAAGTCGATCCTGAATTATCTTGACCTTTTCCAAGGCATCCTAAATCAAATCAGTACCCAAAAATCGAGCCTCTCCCGGCTCGAACCATCCAACTGGCTAACGACACTGCCTCCCATATAATGCCTTATAGGGATCCATCTGAATACCCGATTGGTAGCTGTTGTTGTAGGCATACTCCGCAAGCGGCAAGAACTAATCCCAAGAACCCCAAAATCCATAACATAGGCACGAATCATATCCTCCAATATCTGAATGGTGCGTTCAAACTGTCCGTCCGTCTGGGGGTGAAATGTTGTACTCAACTCAACACGTATGCCTAACTCATATTGAATGACCTTCCAAACGTGCGATGTGAATTGTGTACCTCGATAAGAAATATGGACACCGGCACACTGTGCAGACGAACAATCTCGCAGATATAGATCTCAGCCAACCGCTCTGAAGAATAGGTAATTGCTACTGGAATGAAATGTATCAACTTGGTCAACCTATCCACAATCACCCATACGACATCAAATTTCTTCTAAGTTCGTAGGAGCCCAATAACAAAATCCATGATAATACGCTCCCACTTCCACTCAAGAATCTCAAGCCACTGAAGTAAACCACCAGGCCACTGATGCTCGTACTTTACCTGCTGGCAATTCAAACACCGAGCCACATATGCAACTATATCCTTCTTCATTATTCTTCACCAATAATGCTGCCTCAAATCCTGATACAACTTGACGGCACCAGGATTAATGGAATACGCGAACTGTGGGCCTCCTCAAGAATCAATTCACGAAGTCCATCCATATTGGGCACACAAATCCGACCCTATATCCGCAACATCCCATCATTTCCAACCAGCTTGGAACCATTGTGCTGCACCGTGTCCTTAAGGACAAGCAAATGGGGGTTGTCATACTGACGCTCTCTGATGCGCTCATACAAAGATGACCGAGAAACCGTGCAAGCAAGAACCCAACTAGGCTTCGAAACATCTAACCTCGCGAACTGGTTGGCCAAGGCCTGAACATCTGATGCTAGCGGTCTCATACCAACTGGGATATATGCAAGGCTACCCATACTCACAGCCTTTCTACTCAAGGCATCGTCCACCATATTGGCCTTTCCGGGATGATACAAAATGGTGATATGACAGTCTTTCAATAGTTCCAACCATCTCCGCTGCCTCAAATTGAGATCTTTATGCTTGAACAAATACTGTAGACTCTCATGATATGTGAATACCTCACATGACACGCTGTAGAGGTAATGCCTCCAAATCTTCAAGACATGAACAATGTCTGGAAACTCCAAGTCATGAATAGGGTAATTCTTCTCGTGAACCTTCAACTGCCGCAACACATAAGCAATCACCATTCCATCCGGCATCAATATTGAACTGAGCCCAATACGCGATGCATCACAATACACTGTGTACGATCTTGAACCTATGGGGAACACCAACACTGGAGCTGTAGTCAAGGCCGTCTTGAGCTTCTGAAAGCCCAAACCACACTCATCCGACCACCTGAATGGGGTACCTTTTTGGGTTAGTCAAGTCAATGGGGCTGAAATGTATGAAAACCCCTCTACGAACCAGCGATAATACCCCACCAAACCTAAGAAGCTCCGAATCTTTGTAGTTGAAGTAGGTCTAGGCCAATTCTGAACTGCCTTAATCTTGTTAGGATCCACTTTAATGCCCTCTGCAGATACAACATGTCCCAAAAAGGTAACCGAGTCTAACCAAAACTCACACTTCGAAAACTTGGCATATAACTGGCTATCTCTCAAAGTCTGGACTACAACTCGAAGATGATGCTAATGCTCCTCTCGACTGTGGGAGTAGATCAAAATAACATCAATGAAAATGATCATAAAATAATCTAAGTAAGGCTTAAATACCCGGTTCATCAAATCCATAAATGTTGCTGGGGCATTTGTCAAGCAAAATGACATCACTAGGAACTCATAATTACCGTATCGAGTGCGGAAAGTTGTCCAAGGGACATCTGATGCTCTAATCTTCAACTGATGGTAGCCAGATCACAAATCAATCTTCAAAAACACTTTGGTACCTTGAAGGTGATCAAATAAGTCATCAATCCTCGGCAAAGGATACTTGTTCTTGATGGCAACTTTGTTCAACTGCCGATAATTTATACACATCTTTATCGAACTGTCCTTCTTCTTCACGAACAACACGGGTGTACCCTAAGGTGAGACACAGGTCTAATAAATCCTTTATCAAGAAAATCCTGCCCTAGTTCCTTCAATTCCTTTAACTCAAGTGGCACCATATGGTGTGGTGGGATAGAAATAGGCTGAGTGACCGGAGGCAAGTCAATATAGAAGTCAATATCTTTGTCGGGTGGCATCCCCAGCAGATCTGTAGGAAATACCTCTGGAAACTCACGCACAACAGGTACGGAATCCATAGAAGGATACTCCACACTAGAATCACGAACATAGGCCAATTATGCTAGACATCCTTTCTCGGCCATATGTCGAGCCTTCATATAATAAATAACCTTATTAGTAGAATGGCCAAGAGTCCCTCTCTACTCTAATCGGGGAAACCCCGACATGGATGGGGTCACAGTCTTGGCGTGACAATCTAATATGGCATGATAAGGTGACAACCAATCCATGCCCAAAATCCACCATATCAAGAAGTAGGAGATCTATGCTGGTCTCAAGTCCCCCGATAGAAATCACACATGAGCGATAAATACGATCTACAACAATTGAATCTCTCACATACGTGGACACAAATATAGGAGGTTCAAGGAATCATGAGGCAAAATCAGGTATGAAGCAAAATAGGATGACACGTAGGAATAAGTAGAGCCCGGATCAAATAGGACCGAAGCATCTCTATGCCAAACCAGAACAATACCTGTGATGACAGCGTCAGATAACTCTGCCTCTGGTCTAACGGAGAATGCATAAAAATGGGGTTAGACCCCTGATCCACGTCTAATCCACTCAATAGTGAGTGAAAATGGTCGTTGGGAGAATAGTACCCAACAAGAGTTGGGGTTAACTTCCACAGGGAGTTTAATATGGGTATTAGGGACAGGGAGTTTAATATGGGTATTAGGGGTATACACTTGACGAGAGCAAATGAAATATCTAAATTGCCCTTCCAAATAGAGGAGTTTGTTTTCTACTTCTAAATTACTCTAACAATTATAAACTAAAGAGACAAAACTAGAAAGCGAATGATTGTTTTTGTTGTTTTTACCAAATGGTTAAAAAGCCTAGGGATGTGACCTTAACCTAGGTGTTCCCCTAATGGGTTAAATACGTTAACACTTATTTTATTGATCGGGGTATATTATAGCTCTCAACTCTAAGTTACCCACTCAATACCTCTCAGTCAGAGAGTGATTTTGCACAATTTGGCTTTCTCAAGACCAAATGAGTATCAAGCTAAATAGTTGATATGAGCTCAAGTCGGGTTTTCACTATCTCTAGTTCAAACCCTTTAATTAGACTAATCAAACCCTTAATTATCCCAATTTCTTATTAGCCAAGTTTTCCTAGACTAGGTACCTCTTTCTCAAGTAAGAACCAAGTCAAATAGGCATGAATCAATGTTTGCAACCATTAATTCTTAAATTAAAGCATAAACAAGGCTAAATAATCAACACCCAATCATAAATAAGCGTTAAATTAAATAGTCATAAGGTTTACACACTAGGGTTGGGTCACAACCCTAGTAAGAATCTAGCTACTCATAGTGAAAAATGGAGAAAACAAATAAGAAATACTAATTAAACTCATAACCTAATATTAAAATGATAAAATATGATGTTTAAATCCCAAAATAGACACAAACTTCCTAAAATAGCACAATACAATGGGTACAACAACTCAAACTTCAAAACTTGACCTAAGAATGTGATTCTCGTCTATTTATTGTGGCCCAAAATTCGCTGACGAAAATGTCCCTCAAAAGGTTCTGTGGCCGCACAATTCCAGGTGTGGTCCGCAGATTGCTTCAGCTTGTAGGACTAGGATTTTGGAGCCGCACAATTTGGTCTGCGACCGGAATACATCTTTTGCGGCCTCACAATTCTTGTGCGGTCAGCACTTCAGGTAAGTCATCAAGTCTTGGTCATTTGCATACTCTCTGAACTTTGAATTCTTTGTTAGTGCGGACCTTGTTCTGCGGCCACACAATTCATGTGCGGTTCGCACATCAACTTAAACTCTATTAGGCTTATTCACTTGTTCTGCGGCTGCATAGGGAATTCTATGGTACGCACTTTCTTCTGCGGCCGCAGAAATACCTCTGCGGACCGCACTTCTTGTGTTCTGTGCCCCTTCTTGCCTTGTGAGTCAGAACACTCCTTTTTGAGTCGGATTTCATCGTAAGAGCCTGAACTTCTAATATTCCTGTAATTTTCACACTTTTATTAGTCTTGGGAACATAAATCAATACTTTTGGACTAATACAAAAGCAAAAAGGAGCTACTAAGTGGTCAAAATCCACACTTATCAACTCTCCCAAACTTAAGTCTGTGCTTGTCCTCAACCAAATAAATTAGTTCCCACCTCCTCAAAGTTAAAGATCATTTCAGCGAGTCAATGGTGAGCAATTCATACTCAGTTGGGACCAATAATTACCCACATTACTCATGCTTTATCAACAAGGTGACAAGTCAAATATTCATGCACATATAGTTCTAATGTAATATTTGAGCTTCAAGAATTGACTTTACTCATCAAGGACTCTTGTTCTATCATGTAGGTCATGGTGGACTCCAAACTCCTCCTCCTCTACTTTCCATTTACCAAGCTCACTAGAAATGTTAGCACTCAATCTTAAGATTCATGAAAGGTTCACTCATCTCTCACAAGAGAATGTCACAAGTGCGACTTCAAGTACCATAGGCTTGCCCCTCATGTAGATCACCATAAATGTAAGCTCACGCGGTTTGAAATCAAGTAGGACTTCTTTCGTGTTGTAATGAAGGCTTTTGGTTTAGGGTAGGATACCATATGAGTAAGTGGTTACACCTTTCCTTAAGCACTCCACATTTTTATTTTTCGGCTTACAATTACCAATTTTTAGAGGCATTTTCTTTTCATTGAAGGCTAGAGACACTTGACATCACTCTTTCTTGTTTGTTTCATTCTTTTTATCCCCTTTGATGCTCATGTTAGGGATCATTCCTTTTGAATCGATCAACCCTTCCACCTATTCCATTTTTTGTTTTTTTCTTTTCTTGCCTTCTCTTTTCATAGAGATCATTTCTTTTCTCTTTTTATGCCTTGATACCTTTTTAAAATTCCTTATCTCTTCCCCAAACTTATGTTTTAATCCACTAATTTCACAAGAGTGTTAAGAAAATTTCGGGTACCAAGAGAGGGTCACGACAAAACGGGTAAAGGCTTATAACATGGTTATCAAATGAGAAAGGCTAGAGGCTCAAAGGGGGTTGACTAGGGATAATGACATTGGTTGGCAATAGAAAGCTCAAACGGGCCAAGGAAATCCAACAATCACTTCTCAAACCAAGAAAAACTTAGGATTTCGCCTTGAAACACATTCGGGAAAAGTTCTAGACCATTCACATGGATACTTGGACTAGCAACACTTCATCTCACCCCTCACGCAACTAGATTATAAAAGAGGATAGAGTCGAGAACCTACAACGACCACATTCAAGTATGAAGATCACTATGGTCTAGTAAACCGCTCGATGATCACCAAAGTAAACTCAAGAGTCACAAAGTCACAAACTAGAGATATTTCACCAAAGATAACCATAAGCACGTAGTTAAGTGTGTTAGTACCAAATGAAGCATTATTTACTCTTCGAGAATGACTTGATTAGGCCTTTGTATTCATTACTACTACTACTACTACTACGTGCTTATGGTTAGGCCTTTGTATTCATTCCCTTAAGAATGTTGCCACGCCATTCATCGTCGGGACGAGTCACTCAGTTCACATAAAAAACTACCTTTGGAAAGAACTATGGTATTAAGAAAACCAAAGGCTTATTATCTGCGAAAGCATAAAAAAGAAGCTATTTAACAAAACAAAAACTAAAATGGAAAAAATAAAGAAGCTAATGAACAATAACTACTAAAGATAGATAAATATAAATAAGAAAAGAGAGAGAGAATCATGAAATTATTACATACCAAATGTATCCAAAGTGTGTCAATGTATCAAATAAACTCCACCCCCCAAATAAAAGTAAGCATTGTCCCGAATGTTTAGCAAAATAAGAGTGAAAGAAGACAGGGTAAAGAAAAACTCCTTAAGAATCCTTGGGCATCTCAGTGTCCCCAGCAATATCATCTCCCTCAAGATCAACCAACTGTATCTCATCATTATCAAATCTAGGCGTGGTTGGGTTGTCGAACATCGCACGCACTGCCTCAATAGTGTCGGTAGCAAGGTCTGGCTCCTCAGACTGGCCAGCTGGTGCTACTGGTGCAGATGGTGCTGAAGGATCTGGGGCGGACTAGTGCGGGTCAAGCAGCATATCAAAAGCAGTGTTTTAAAAGGCATTTTCGGGGCGAGCCCCGAGGCTAGGCGCACCAAAAACTCCCAGGGGCGATGGTGTGGGGCGAAAGTCTAAAGAGGCGTACGCCTAGCAATTCGGGGCGTACGCCCGGGCGTTTGAGGCGAGTTTTTTTAGTGAAGCGTAAGACCTAGAGATTTTTTCAAATTAAAATAAAATTTGTTGAATAAGTCCTTCATATAATACCCAAATTTTCAGAATTCAATTGGTAATTAGTCAAAAGTTTTAAAAACGAACTGAAATGTATTAAATTTAAAAGTCAAGATCTTTTTTATTGATTGAAGCCCCAATTCGTGGTCTTTTCCAATTCTTTATCTTGTCTACTAGTATGCTAATATCTCCCAAAAGCAACGAATATTTAATTTATTTTTTACAAATACAAAGATAACTCCATTCTCCTTCATAGCAGTAAGTTCAAAGTTCAAATTGAAGGTTAGTCATCCTTTTTGTTCCTGCATGTAGAAAATTTTATTCTTTTCGACTCAAGTTACTTGAGCTTCTAAGTAGTGTATAATAGATTATTTTGACTAGTTTTTTATAGGGATGAAGTACACACACACACACACACACACACACATATATATATATATATATATATATATATATATATATATATATATATATATATTTCACATATTTATAGTTTTCTTCATTTTTATGCAATTTTATATGTTTATAAATATTTACTGTAATTATATTATTTTATAAAATATTAAAAATTAAATACTTATGGGGCTTACGTCCCGTGCCTCGGGGCTTACGCCTCACTGAGGCATATGTAAAATGTCTCGCCTTACGCCCACGCCTTTTAAAACACTAATCAAAAGGCAGGTCTCCGGCTGTGGCAAGTCTAGTCACCTCCTTTATTTCCTGGGACTTTCTCATCTTGTTCACTTCCTTTCCCAGCTCCTCAATAACTGACCCATGTTATACCAAGGTGTCCATGATCGTCTTTTAGTTTTTCAGAATCATCTTGAGTGTCTCATCAATGTCATAGGGGGTTGTGGTGCAAGTGAAGTGGACTGCGCTGCAACAGTACTAGATAAGTCAGACAACTTTTTAGTAGCTGTCTGCATCCAGTTGTTGATACTCGCCAATGTTTGGGAGACTCGCAGAGCAGATAGTGTAGTTTTGGGCATGGGCACTGGCCTCAGAGTCTCCTAAGGGTAGCATGTAGGTCGGGCCCGGTCCTAAGTGTGCTTCGTGGATCGTTCCTAAGTGGGTCGATCCTAAGTGGGCCCGGTCCTAAATTAAATGGTCCTAAGTGGGCCCGGGCTTTGCGGGCTTCTTGTTGGAACCGACTCGGGACCAGGACCACGAACTCATAGTCCCGGGTTAAGTGGGTCGGTCCCGGGTTAAGTGGGCCCAACGAATACTTTCTATTTTTAAATTTTTTTTTATAGAAGTTAGAGAAAAAAAATGGTAATAAAAATATCTAAGGCAATTCCTTGTAAATTATATTATAGAATTGTGACCTAAATTTTTTAATTCAAATTTAAAGACAAAAATATTGTAAAGAGATATTCAAAGCAATGCGTTATAATTTTATTATAGTATTAAAAAAATATGGCAATATCTTTCTTAGTCTTCCTCCCCCCTATGGAATAAGCACAACAAGGTTCTAATACCACCATTGAGAAGAAAAAGAAAATAATCAAGATGTTCCAAAATACAAGTTACATATTAATTTTTATTCATACAAGTTACATGGTATCTCTTACAAATTTCATAAATCCTTCAAGGTCCGAAGGAATTTTCGTTTGTGGTGGCGAAAAAGAAGCTTGGGCATCACCGCTGGGCGAAATAGCATCCTCCGCAAGTTCAGCTAGCATTTCTTCGTAAGCTTCGTCTATCTCTGGTTATGATTCAGCAAGTCCAAAATTTCTTCTTTCCAAACGGATACAATCTCTGAAAAGTACTAATTTTTCCAAGCTCTCCCACATAGACGCTCTATAATCACCGAGTTGAAGTCTTGATCGACTGAAAGCGCTCTCCGTTGCCACTATTGAAGCTTGAATAGTTAAAATGTCTCGGTCCATCCTTGAAAGAGTAGGAACGTATTTTTCTTTGTCCTTCCACCATTCTAAAATATTAAAGGAGCCGTCGGGATTCACTTCCTCAATTCCCTGTGACAAATAAACTTCAAGCTTATTTAGTTGTGAAAAATCACTAGTACTAGAATCTTGAGAACCCCTAAACCCCGCCTAAGCACTAAGTGCACTTACTCCCGCAGTTCTTTTAGATGATTGAGAACTAGAAGAAGAAGGAGTTGGAACATTTGGTCTAGCATGATCTAATGCAACTTGATAAGCATTATTGTGCAGTAACAAGAGGGTTAGATGGGGCATCATTTGGATTATTATTAGTTGGGTTAACTTCAGGAGTAGGACTAGAGGGTGTATCGTCATCCGGTTGCGTTTTATCAAATTCTATTTCTTCATCATCATTTTCATCAATAGTTGGATTACCATAAAGAGCATTCATATATTCATGGTATATTGTTCACCGGGTGCAATATTATGGAAAAATTGACTCTCGGTAAATTATAATAAACTATTATAGCTCAAGAATAGCAGGTGTAGGGCGGGTAACAGGTTTGGGTCAGGGAACCAGAGGAAATGGAGGAGGAACAAATTGGCCACTAGATTCACCACTCTTGAATTTTTCCTTATTTTTACTAAATATTTTTTAAAGGAATAATCCATCTTAATTAATCAAGCAATACAAAGTAAATAAAATAAACAAAACTATTATATTAAAACTTAAGAGTTGGAACGAGTTTACCGAATTAACGAACAACTTGTTGAAAATTAATTATCGTTAAAGACTTGAAGACTTCAATTCACCAACTTCATAATTTTGTACAAATTGTAACAATAAAGTAAGCAATTATAGAAGAAAATTAGAGAGAGATTGATGATTTTGTGAGAAAAATGAAAGAATGAGGGGCTATTTATAGTTGAAAATAGGGAAAAAGTATAATTATAAAAAGTTTGGGGTTAAAACAAAGTGGGGAGGGGAGGTTAAATGGCTATTTTGTAAATAGCCAACGACTATTTTGGCAGAGGAAATGGCTACATTTTAAATGTCCCAACGGGCAGATTCGTTTTTTTAAATTTGGAGCCGTTGGGACCGTTTAGGCCCACTACCCATATGGGCCGCGGTCCTGGGCCGGTCCCGGTCCTAGACCAGCCCATTTGCCTGGGTTAGAGTTTCCCTAGGGGTTGTGGTAGGAGCTGAAGTGGGAGTTATTGATGATGGCAGAGGCATAGCAGCGGCACTGGAAGAAGGCTCAACATAGGTGGATAGAAGATCAGCTATCTCAGAAACTACCATTGCTAGCTTATTAGACTGGCATGTGTTGGTAGAAGGCTGGACTTTCTTCTTTGGGTTGTTCGCATCCATCAATGAATACCAGTCGAATGGCTTTTTCGGCTTTACCTTGGTGTCAAAATCTCTCGCCTCTACCTCTGAATCAGTGAGGTGCTCTATGATTGTGTTGGGATAAGGGTAGGCCTAACTATCCTACTGTGCAATCACGGAAATGTTGGCCGTCATCATAGCACCCACATTGATTAGGTACCCGACCATGATGGAAGCCACAAGCACTGCCCGAGGAATAGGAAGATGAGTCTAATTCTGGCTTGGGTCCAATCTGCTGCAGACAGAGGTTTGCAACCCTTTCGCCTCAAAACTCAAAGTGCTCCGGTGGATGGGAACCTTAGCAGTAATCCATGATGGTGGTGGCCCCGGTGGTGCTAAGATCTTAGCCATCCAAGGTTGGACTTCCTCCTTCATTATGCATTTATCCAGATACTCCTTTGGCTCAACATCCTCGAAGCCCAAGTATGCTTTTAGCGTATGCTGATCAAACCTCACCTTGAGGTTGTACACTTTGGTCACCTTCGTCATTTTCTTTATATGAGCAACATTGGCATAGAACTCTCGGACGTGGTATTCTTTGGCATCCTCCACTCTCTCGGTAAACCACATCCAACCCTTTCGTGCTCTAAATTGCCTCAAGATCCCCGGATTGTATGTCTCCAAATCTTTCAAAAAAAAAACTGTATCTCAAGGGCCAATGACCTCACTGGCCACCATATACGAAAACTAGTGAAGGCGGTCAAGCTGACAAATCTATCCTCCCAAACCCCCTTCTTCTTTGATCTCTCCAGACCTGTAGTTGTATCATCTCATCCTCTACCATCATCGGGTATCTCATGTATAGGTTGCGCCTCTGTGACTGGTGTAGCTGATGGCTCAAAAGCCTGGATAGCACTCTACGATCCCTCAGAGGTGCTGTGAGATGAAGAAGGCTCATCCCTGAGCTGGTATCTCCCCTATGGCCTCGACTGTGTGGCCGTCTGCTCTTCCTAAACAGAGGCTGAGTTGCCCTCTGACACCTCCCTAGACAGGACATAGGAGCTAGACTCGGAGAGGTATGCACCTCTCCCTCTGCCGGCTGTGGTTTTCTTTTTGATAGTCTTAGGCTAGACAAGGGGCAAGGTACCTCTACTTCAAGCCCGGGAAGATTCACCCTTTCCCTTTTAAGTGTCGCTTCGGCCTCTCGATCTAACCATTGTCTGTACCAAAGTAAAGAGGATTGTTAGTTGCAATTCATTGTTCAACACATTCAGGACTTATGTAGATAAGGGAGAAACAATTAGACACAGTGGTGTTATGACTGTCATACATGTCTGCAGGATAAGGGATCTATAGTCCGCACATATTTCAAGTGCGGCCGTAGATTTCAAAAGTTACGAACAGACCACTTTTCTCTACTTAGCGTTTTTCAATTTCTTCCATAACTAGTCATGGCAACATGATAAAAACATGAAATTACACTAACCCCAAACCCATTAGGGCATGTATCATGGTTTCCGAGTCTAGATCTACCCCACATGGACACATAATTGAACTCTAATAACAGATGGCCTAAAAAGAACTAAAAATCTAAAAATTAAACTAACACAAAAATTTAACATGAAATTGAAGAATACCAGGTAGAGTGAGTGCAATGAGTGAATAATCAAGGTGGTTGTGTATGAGCACAGTTAAAATCTCTCAAGAAATATCAACAAAGTAAGGCGGGAAAAGTGTGAAATGAGCCTTGTTCCTCTATTTATACCAACTTGTTGAGAAAAGGGAAAGAAGCGAGCGCGGCCGCACACTGTTACCTAGTAGACTTGTCTCAGAACCCATTGTACGCTCCGCATATTTTCAGGTGTGGCCGCATATTTCTTGTGCGGTCGTAGATCGACCTCCGCACTAACAAGCTCAAACTTTAGAGAGTTGGTATTTTGACACTTTTGTAACATTTCAAATGTGCGGTCCGCAAGAAAAATATGTCGTCGCAATGCTCTTCTGCCATGGCATATAGAAATGTGCGGTCCACACAATCTTGAAAACTTAGCCATATTTTTGTCCACCTTTCTTGTAAGTCACACTCATCCATGTAGCACACTTTAAATAAAGTTAGAACACAAATAATACCTAACTACAAAAGAAAAAGGAAAAGAACATGGGTTGCCTCCCAAGAAGCGCCTGATTTAATGTCACGGCACGATGCAGAATACCTTCAAGTGAAGTGAATGATCGCCATCACGTGGTTATCTCCAACCTTGCCCAAGTAGTGCTTCACCGGTGACTATTGACTTGGAATACTTCATTGTTTTTTTTTTCTTCAAGTCTAATTCACCAAAAGGTGTCACACCAACAATTTCAAAAGGACCACTCCACTTGGATTTTAGCTTCTCGGGAAACATCCTCAACCTTGAGTCGAACAACAATACAAGATCACCCACCATGAACTTTTTGCTCCAAATGTATTTGTCATGAATATATTTCATCTTTTCTTTATACAAGGACAAACTCGCATAAACATGGTACCGGAACTCATCAAATTCATTCAAAATTGCAACCCTCAAGTTAGCGGCTACATCCCAATCAAGATTCAACTTCTTTAGAGCCCACGCTGTCTTGTGCTCTAGTTCCCCCGGAAGATGACAAGCTTTTCCGAACACCAACCGCTATGGCGACATTCCGATAGGTGTTTTGTAAGTCGTCCGATAAGCCCATAATGCATCATCAAGCTTCTTGGATTAGCATTCACCGTTTTAGACAAGATACTCTTCATCTCTCGGTTGGAGACTTCCACTTGCCCACTAGCCTGTGGGTGATAGGGAGTCGTGACTTTGTGAGTAACATCATACTTGCTAAGTAAAGTGTCAAAAGCCTTGTTGCAAAAATATGATCCCATATCTCTTATAATTGCACGTGGAGTACCTAACCTTGAGAAAATATTCTTTTTAAAGAAAGCCACTACACTTCTCGCCTCATTGGTGGATAAAGCGATGGCCTCAACCCATTTGGACAATTAATCCATCGCGACCAAGATGTAGGTATTTCCACATGAACTCGCAAAAGGGCCAATGAAGTCAATGCCCCACACATCAAAAATATCAATCTCCAAAATGGTTGTGAGAGGCATTTTATTTTTCTTTGAGATTCCACCAACCCGTTGACATTTATCATATCTTTTCACTAACTCACTAGCATCTTTGTAAAGAGTAGGCTAACAGAAACCACAACTAAGTACTTTGGTTGTCGTTCTCGCTCTACCATGATGATGCTCAGTTGATGAGATGTGTACTCTTGTTACAAGAATTTGATATTGACATCCAAGATAGGAAAGGTAGTGAAAATCAAGTGGCGGACCACTTGTCTCGTTTAGAGGAGGAGGGGAGGCCGCATGATGGCCTTGAAATCAATGACTCCTTCCCCGATGAGCAAATCTAGGCAATTTCAATGAAAAAGGTGTCATGATTCGCGAACTTAGAAAATTTTCTCGTGTGTGGAATTATTTCGGATGAGTTCTCTTGAAGCCAAAGGAAGAAGCTCAAAAGGAATTATCAAGATTATTATTTGGATGAACCATACCTTTTCCGGATTTGTACGGATGGGGTGATTATGAGATGCGTACTGGAAGAAGAGCAAGGTGATATTCTTGGGGCTTGTCATTCTTCGCCATATGATGTTATTTGAGTCCTTTTTACTCATAATATAACGAAGTGCCGCATGATCCGTATGGACAATAACCTTTTCACCCATCAAGTACAGGCAAAACTTCTCAATTGCAAACACAATAGCAAGGAGCTCTTTCTCTATAACAGTATGATTGACTTGGGCACTATTTTTGGTATTTTTAGCATAGTAGACCGGATGGAAAATCTTGTTGATACGTTGTCCCAAAACAGCCCCAACCGCTACATCACTTGCATCACACATGAGTTCAAGAGGCCCACTCCAATTTGGAGCGGAAATGATGGGAGTAGTTATCAACTTGAGCTTCAACAATTCAAAAGCTCTCATGCAATCATCATTGAAATTAAATTTGGCATCCTTATTAGGAATCTTGCACAACAGGTTCACCACCTTAGAGCAATCTTTGATGAAGCACCGGTAAAAACCCGCATGGCCTAAGAAACTCCGCACACCCTTCACCGAAGTTGGGGTGGAAGCTTAGAAATCACATCAATATTTACCTTTTTAACTTTAATTCCATTCCTTGAGATTTTATGGCAAAGGACAATACCTTCCTCGACCATAAAATAAAATTTCTCCTAATTGAGCACCAAATTGGTTTCTTCACATCTATCCAACACTTCGTCCAAATTTGTAAAACAATCATCAAAAGAATCTTCAACCACCGAGAAGTCATCCATGAAAAGTTCAAGATAGTCTTCCACCGTGTCCTTGAAAATAGCCATCATACACCTTTGAAAAGTTGCTGGTACATTGCACAAACCAAATGACATCCGCTTGAAAGCAAAAGTACCATAGGGACATGTAAAGATTATTTTCTCTTGATATTCAGGAGCAATGAGAATTTGTTTGTAGCCGGAGTACCCATCAAGAAAGCAATAGAAATCACGGCCGGTCAATCTATCGAGCATTTGATCTAAGAAAGGAAGTGGAAAGTGATCCTTTCTTGTGACTTTGTTGAGCTTGTGATATTCCATACACACCCTCTAACTGGTCACCGTTCTTTTAGAAATCAATTCACTCTTGTCATTGGTGACCAACGTCATACCCCTCTTCTTTGGGACACATTGAACCGGAGAAGTCCATGAATTATTGGATATGGGATAGATAACCCCGACATCCAACCACTTGATAATCTCCTTCTTGACAGCTTCTTGCATAGCCTCATTGAGTCGTTTTTGATGTTCAATAGATGGTTTAGCGCCATCTTCCAATTTGATCTTATGCATGCCAAAGGTGGGGCTTATACCCCAAATATCTGCCAAGGTCCACCCAATAGCCTTCTTTCTCTTTTGTAGCACCGCTAACGTTGAATCTACCTGCATGTTAGTCAAATAAGAGAAAAGAATAACCGATAAAGTAGAACAAGGGCCAAAACATTCATACCGAAGATGTGGAGGCAATGGCTTCAACTCCAAGGTAGGTGGCTCTTCAATAGAAGGCTTTGTAGGAGGAGTCTTCCTATTTTCAAGATCCAAGGATAATTTCCGGGGTGAATAGTTGTACGACCCCATTCCTTGTAAAGAGTTCACACATTCCATGCACTCATCCATCTCGTCATCATCAAAGTTGAGCAAAACGGACTCCAATATATTACCAACATTGATTGTAACACTTGTATCATCAACTATGACATCGGTCACCAAATCCACAAAAGAACACACCTCATTGCTATTTGGTTGCCGCATGGACTTATACACATGGAATACCACTTTTTCATCACTAACCCAAAAAGTGAGTTCTCCGGCTTCAACATCATAAAGAGACTTACCCATAGCAAGGAAAGGACTCCCAAGAATAATTGGCACTTCATAATCAACCTCACAATCTAGAATGATAAAATCTACCGGAAGAATGAATTTATCAACCCAGACAAAAATATCTTCAATCACAAACAACGACTTTTTCATGGTATGATCGGCCATTTACAATCTCATAGATGTGGGTCTTGGTTGCCCAATTTTCAAGGTCTTTAAAACCGAATAGGGCATCAAATCGATACTTGCCCCAATATCACAAAGAGCTTTAGCAAACTCGACACTTTTAATTATATAAGTAATCATGAAAGCACCGGGATACTCACACTTAGGATCCATTGAATGCATAATTGCACTCACTTGATGAGTGACTTTGATAGTCTCAAATTCATTGACCGATTCTTTGTCACAAGATCCTTCATAAACTTTGCATAATCAGGCATTTGTTCCAAAGTTTCGACCAATGGCACATTGATTGAAAGACTCTTCATCATTTGAATGAACTTCTTGAATTGATTCTCACCATTTTGCTTGGCAAGTCTTTGAGGGAATGGAGATGGAGGCTTAGGCAATGGTGCCTTAGCCTTTTGCATTACCGGCTCCGGTATGTGAATAATGTGTTCCCTAGACGGGTTCGCCTCCTCTTAAGTCTCTTCCATATTATCATCAATATCAATCTGAACTTCATCATTAGTTTGAACAGCATTGTTCGGGATCTCTTCTTCTTGCATCACTTGATCATCATCAACAAGTCGTCTTCCACTTGAGGTGGGTGCATTCCCACCTCTTCCACTTCTTGTGATAACCGCCATGTCATGCCCCGTATTGTTGCTGCCATTTGGGTTTACCATTATGTCACTTGGTAGTGCCCCTTTAGGATGAGAATTTAGAGCTTGAGAGATTTGCCCCATTTAAACTTCTAGGTTACAGATTGATGTGTTGTGTGAGGCGAGTTGGGCATCCGAATTGGCATTCTTTTCCATCATTTGCTTGAACATACTTTCAAAACATCTCATCTCATTGTTTGAAGAACTTGAACCATAGGAAGTATAAGGAGGTGGGTTAATCAATTGTTGGTACATCGGGGGTCTTTGAAAACCCGACCCCCGGTTGCGTTGATTTTTACTCTATCCACCTTGATTGTTGCCTTCTCAATTTCCTTCATTGTTTTCACTCCAATTTTCTTGATTGTTGTTGTTATGCTAATTACCTTTATTGCTAGAATTCCAATTACCATGATTGTTTTATGGTCGCCATTGTTGTTGGTTAGGGCCTTGAAAGTTGTTTCTTTGCACTTGAAAATTGTTCACATATTGCACTTCCTCCTCTTGTTCATTATAAGAATCATCTTGCTCAAAACCACCATCATCTTTCACATAGTTCTCCACTCGAGTTTGCACTTGTGGACCCTTGGTCCTCCTCTTGTTCATCATCATATTCACTCCCTCCATAGCATTAACTTGCTTAGGAGCTTGCACTTGATTTATCTGGGCCTTTGCTAGTTGAGTCATGGTAGTGGTTAATTTGGCAATGGCTTTCCCATGGTATTGCAATTATTTATGAAGGTGGATCATATTCGGATCACCTTGTGGAATATTGGCCCGGAATTTCCAAGCCGATGACGTTTTCACTATCTCATCCAAGATTTCACATGCCTTTGCATAAGGCATAGTCATAAAGTTCCCAACGACTAGTTAATTCACTACACATTGGTTGGTTGTGTTTATCCCATAATAAAAGGTTTATTGAATCATGTTTTCCGTCATATTATTGTTGGGACATTCCTTAACCATTGTTCTATAGCGCTCCTATATTTCGTGTAGTGGTTCATTCGGCTCTTGCTTGAATGCCAAGATCTCATCTCGAAGTGTAGCCATGGTCCTGGGAGAGAAACACTTAGCAATGAACTTTTCTGCCAACTCATCCCAAGTGTGACTTGAATAGTTAGGCAATCGTTCTAACCAATCTAAATCTTTCCCCCCGTAGAGAGAAGGGAAAAAGCTTTAGCCTCAATGCATCCTCGGAAATATTAGTTTGCTTGCTCACCCAACATATATCCACAAAGCCCTTCAAATATTTATAAGCATTTTGAGTTGGAGCACCGGTGATGAAACCCCGTTGCTCAAGCAAAGGGAGCATCACATTGGTGATTTGGAAGTTTCCCGCCCTAAAACGGGGAGGGACTATAGTACTAGCATGACCTTCATTGGGCAATATCCGATGTGGAGTCGCTCGTGGTGGAGGTAGGGGAGGAACGGGCACATTTTCATGAGGTACCCGCCCTCTCCGATTGGCTTGTGGCTCATGAGGTACCTCCTCTACTTTCTCCTCCTCGCCGTCCAATTCCCACAAAGGCAAATTTTCGAGCTCATTGTTCGTCATGTTTGTACCTATAATTTCTTAAACAAGTTATTAACATAGAAGGAAAAGAATATATTCCAAAAACAAACTCAAATATATAGCTAACACCGTTTTAACTCTCGGCAATGGCGCCAAAATTTGATCCACGTCCCAATCCGCACTCAATAGTGAGGGGAAATGGTCATTGGAAGAATAGTACTCAACAAGAGTCGGGGTCGATTTTCACAGGGAGTTTAATATGGGTGTTGGGAGTATACACTTGACGAGAGCAAATGAAATAACTAAATTGCGCTTCCAAACAGAGGAGTTTGTTTTCTACTTCTAAATTACTCTAACAATTATAAACTAAAGAGACAAAACTAGAAAGCGAATGATTGTTTTTGTTGTTTTTACCAAATAGTTAAAAAGCCTAGGGATGTGACCTTAACCTAGGTGTTCGCCTAATGAGTTAAATACGTTAACACTTATTTTATTGATTGGGTTGTATAATAGCTCTCAACTCTAAGTTATCCACTCAATATCTCTCGGTCATGGAGTGATTTTTTCCAATTTGGCTTTCTCAAACCCTAACGGGTATCAAGCTAAATAATTGATATGAGCTCAAGTCGGGTTCTCACTATATCTAGTTAAAACCCTTTAATTATACTAATCAAACCCTTAATTAGTCCAATTTCTTGTTAGCCAAATTTTCCTAAACTAGGTACCTCTTTCTCAAGTAAAAACCAAGTCAAACATGCATCAATCAATGTTTGCAAACATTAATTATAAAATTAAAGCACAAACAAGGTTAAATAATCAACACCAAATCATAAACAAGTATTAAATTAAATACCCGTAAGGTTTACATGCTAGGATTGAGTCACAACCATAGTAAGAATCTAGCTACTCATAGTGGAAAATAAAGAAAACAAACAAGAAATACTAATTAAACTCATAATCTAAGATTAAAATAATAAAATATGATGTTTAAATCCCAAAATAGTCACAAACTTCCTAAAATAGCAAAATACAAGGGCTACAACAGCTCAAACTTCAAAACTTGACCTAAAATGTGATTCTCGTCCATTTATAGTGGTCCAAAATTCACTAACAAAAATACCCCTCGGGAGATTCTATGGCCGCACAATTCCATGTGCGATCCGCAGATTGCTTCAGCTTGCAGGGACTAGGATTCTGAAGTCGCACAATTTGGTCTGTGGCTGCAATGTATCTTCTACGGCCGCACAATTCTTGTGCGGTCTGCACTTCATGCAAGGCTTCAGGTCTTGTCATTTGCACACTCTCTGAACTTTGAATTCTTTGTCAGTGCGGACCTTGTTCTGCGGCCGCATAATTCATGTGCGGTCCGCACATCATCTTAAACTCTACTGGGCTTCTTCACTTATTCTGCAGCCGCAAAGGGAATTCTATGATCTGCACTTTCTTCTGCGGCTGCAGAATTACCTCTGCGGACTGCACTTCTTGTGTTCTGCACCCCTTCTTGCCTTCTAAGTCGGAACACTCATTTTTGAGTCGGATTTCATCGTAAGAGGCCAAACTTTCAATATTCCTGCAATTTTTACACTTTCACTAGTTTTGGGGACATAAATCAATACTTTCGAACTAAAGCAAAAGCAAAAATGAGCTACTAAATGGTCAAAATCCACATTTATCAGCCCCACTACTCTAACCTCAGCCCATCGGGCGACCTTTAGTTGGCTGGCCTCCACCTCTAATGGCCTGACCTCCACCTCTAACGACCTGACCCCCACCTCTAGTTGGTTGTGCGGGCAGTGGAGCACTCTCTCGGCTGCTGAGGTTTGATTCTCGATAATCTAGGGCAATACCTCCTGGTGTGACCTATTCCCCCACACTCAAAGCACTCTCTCGACTATTGTGGCTGCTGAAGCTGAGGCTGACCCTGACTGCTCGGATAGCCGATGTAGTAACTCTAAAGTGGTGGTGCACTGACATGAGCTGAATGTGCACTGAATGTTGGCTGCTCAGGACGAGACATATAAGAACCACAACCGCCTCAAGCCTTATGGGCTACCTGGAGAGTTGACTGAATCGGCCTAGGAGGGTCGCCTCTACCAAAATAACCTCTGCCTCCATATGAGGCACCACTGAAGCCACCAAAATGACGGGGTATCTTCTCATATTGTCGACCCTCTATCTTGACCACGAACCATCTCAATCCGCCTAGCGATCTCTACGGCCCTCTAGAAAGATATATCATCCCCCGTCTCCTTGGCCATCTGAAACCTGATTCCAAGGTAAGACCATCAATAAACCTCCTCACCCTCTCCCTATCCATTGGAATCAACATAGCCGCATGACGGACTAGGTCCACAAATCTGGTCTCGTACTAGGTGACAGTCAAGCTACCATGCTGAAGGCACTCAAACTGCCTACGGTACTCCTCTCTCAGAGTGAAAGGAATAAACTTCTCTAGAAATAGCTGTGAAAACTGATCCTAGATATGTGAAGGTAAACCAGCTGGTCTACTCCGCTCAAAATCCTGTCACTACCTCTTGGCAGAACCGGTCATCTAGAATACTGCAAATTCGATCTCATTGGTCTCAACAATACCCATGTCGCACAACACCTCGTGGCAATGGTCCAAGTAATCATGTGGTTCCTCAGAAGGTGCACCGCTATAATGAAAATGAAAGAGCTTTGTGAACTTGTCTAACCTCATCAATACCTCAGAAGACATTGCGGGCCTCTCCCCGAGCTGTGAAGCAACTACGGGCTGAACTACTTCAACTATTGGAGCTACCGGTGTCTGGTATAGGTGAGCCATCTACTCCAAAATGTAAGTGACGGGAGTCTGTGCTCCTCCCCCGGCCTAAGAGGCAGCTGGTGCCATAGGAAATGCTATGGTCTGAGCCACACTATCTATGATTCCTACTAAGTGGACTAGAGTGTCTTGAAGTACGAGAGTGTCTATGAATCCCTCTGGGACCTGAGCGGGTCCAACTAGTGTGGCCTGAACTGGGAACTCCTCCTCATAGTCAGGTTACGGCTCCACCATGGGTGTTGCTGTTGTTCGTGTCCTAGGCTGAGCTTGCCTCTTCCTCGGCTTGACCCCTTCCCTCTGTAGTGGCTACAATAGAGGGCTCTGGCTCCTGCCCAGCTGTGGACGATGTGCGAGTTCTCACCATTTACGAGAAAATAAGAGTAGAATGGTTCAAACTTCAATAACGGAAATAAACCGCACGATAGGCTAAGAAGGAAGTGAAATTTTCCTAAAGTCTTATAGCCTCCAAAAGATAAGTACACACGTCTCTATACCGATCCTCCAGACTTTACCAAGCTTACTTATAACTCGTGAGACCTAGGCAACTTAGTGCTCTGATAACAAATTGTCACGACCTGGAATTCCCACCCCTGGGACTGTGATGGAGCCTAACATTTCACATACTAGGCAAGCCAACGTTAGCTATATCTATTAACCATTTTTAAGCATTTCCAAATTAAATGACAACAATGAAATTGAATAGTCTGAAATACAGTGATAAACTAATAAACGATGAAATCCAAATAAAATTCTAGATCTTGTGTCACGAATACATGAGCGTCTAGAGTACTACAGATAATGGTCTGAAATAAAACATAATTGTCTGAATCAAAATAAATAGCTAAAATGATTTAGAAGAGGACTTCAGGGTTGTGGACGCCGTACAACTATACCTCAAATCTCCATTGTTAACTAGATCCGAGCAAACCTCACTCAGCGCAGCTGGGACCAACTCTGGTATCTGTACAAGAAGTGCAGAGTGTAGTATGAGTACAACCAACCCCATGTACTCTGTAAGTGTCGAGCCTAACTTCGATGAAGTAGTACCGAGGCTAAGGCGGTCACTTACAATAACTTGTACGCAATAATAATAGAAATAGAAAAGACAGGAATGGAAGTAAAGCAGTCAACTCATAGTAACGAACTCAAAATCCAATTACGAGAGAGCCTAGAGTAACAAGTCTGATAAACTCATCTCAAATACCGAGGCAAATCCAACAGTCACAAATAAATACAACTTATACAATCTGTTGCGGCGCACAACCCGATACCACCATATCGTCATCTGTCAATATCATAATCCGTCCTTATTCTGCCATTTCATTTCATTTCCTTACAATTTCCGTTGTGGTGTGTAACCCGCTCCCCTAACAATTTCAATCAATAATAGCAATTCAATAACCAAAACTTACGAGAATTTCTACATCACAAGAGTAAATATATGAGGCAATGAAGAATCACATAATAATCAGAGAATCTCTAACAACTCGAATGTCTCCACTTCACCAACTCATCGGTATGTATCAATTAACAACTCATACAAGTGTAATTACATCATAGAAGGCAACAAATATTACAAAACTATACGACAAGTAAGGCATAAGACAATTTAAATATGCAAGTAAAGCAAGTAGAGACAAGTAGCAATTAAGCATGGAATCATGGAAGGAAGGAATAATTTAATACAAAGATAACTAAATAGCAAGTAACAATTATAGTATGAAAAAATTAAATAAGCATGTAGCAATTAAGGCATGTAACCAGATACACTATGAAGTAACGAAAACATGAAAGCAAGTAACATAATGACGCCTATACACTCGTCACCTCGTATACATGCTGTTTCCACAAAATTCACATAACATATAGTTCAAGGGTTCCTAATTTTCTCAAATCAAGGTTAGACCCAACACTTACCTCGCTCCGCAATCAAATCATAGCTCAACCGGGGCCTTTCCTCTAAAACTTACCTCCAAACCAATCGAATATAATAAAATACAATTCAAAATAAACTTTAGAAACTACCCACAAATGAAAGAGGTTCAATTTAGGTTATTTTTTAAAATGTCGACAAAAGTCAACCCCGAGCCTGCTTGGTCAAAATCGAGATTCGAACCCAAACCCGATTATTCATTCACTCTCGAGCCCGATTATGTGATTTATTTTGAAATCCGGCCTCAATTTGAGGTCTAAATCTCATTTTTTTTCAAAACCCCGAATCTTTACCTAAGTCCTTAATTTTTACCATGAAAAACATAGATTAAAGGTTAGAAATCAATGGGTATTGATGGAAATGGAAGAAAACGAATTAAAATATACTAACCTATGAAGTTGGGAAAAAATATTTCCTCAAAATTGCCTCTAGGCCGAGCTCAAACGTGGAAATGGTGAAAAATAGGTTAAATCCCAATTTTTATAAGTTTTAAAGTTTAGGCGTAAGGTGTTCATCGCGTTCGCGAGACACCTGGCGTGATCGCGAAGCAGCAGCGGTCCAAGGCCTTCACGTTCGCGAAGGCTTACTCCCACCTGTCTCCGCGTTCGCAGTCCTGATGTCGCGTTCGCGAAGAGTAATGGCTAAGTCCCATTCCTAGGCCATATAACCCTACGCGTTCGCGAGAGACTGGTCACGTTCACGAAGGGTAAAACCCTAGTGCTTCTCGTTCGCGACCATGCCATCGTGTTCGCGATAAAGAAATTCCGCCCCTGTCCCATTTTCCCTTTCGCGAACGCGAAGCATAAAACACCAAACACCAGAAATCACTGAAAACCAGCAATCTCCTAAGTCCGAAATGGTTTGTAGCCTATCCAAAACTTGCCCGAGCCCCTTTGGCTCCAAACCAAACATGCACACAAGTGTAATAACATCGTACGAACTATCGCGCGCGATCAAAACACCAAAATAATGCCTAGAACTACGAATGAGACATCAAAATGCATGAAATTTTCAAAGAAACTTAAGAACTTTAAAAATATCAACCGAATGTCCGTATCACGACAAATCAAATCCGTTTTGCACCAAATTTTGCAGACAAGTCATAAATAGTAAAATGAACCTGTACCAAGTTCCGGAGCTAAAATCCGAACCCGGTAGCAATAAAGTCAACTTACGGTCAAACTTAGAATTTCTTAAACCTTCAAATTACTTGTTTTCAACAAATCACGTTAACTCAAGTTAGAAACTTCCGAATTCAATTCCGAACATACGCCCAAGTCCCAAATCACGACACAGGCCTATCGAAACCATTAAAACACTGACTCGGGTCTGTTTACACAAAATATTAACCGTAGTCAATTCAAATCATTTTTAAGACAAAATTTCACATCTTCTTCAGTTTTTCACATAAAAACTTTCCGGAACAAGACACGGATTGCACACGCAAATCGAGGACACTAAACGGAGCTAGTCGAGGTCTCGGAACATAGAAATAAATGCTAAAACTCAAAATGACCTATCGGTCATCACATTAATTCTAAAATAAAGGAAAATTAATGTAAATCAAGTAATATGATATACTAGTTTATGACAATTTACTTAATGAGAAATGTCGAGAAGATGCAATAAGTTTTGTGCAAATTTAACAACAGACAGAACTTGGCATGGTTATTTAGTTTATGGGTATAGATTAAAGACATAATTCACAAAGTCATGAATTGCGTTTTATCTCAAAAATTGAGATTTTTACACTCAGTCACCTGGCTCAAGCTTAAAATCAAAATGAGCCATGTTTTTCAGCTTTATTCGGATTAGCCCGTATTGTTATTATTCCAATTTCAAAGCTAGGTCACATTTCCTATGTCAAAGCTAGGTCACGTCCCCTATTTCTCTTCTTCAGCCCAATAGCCTCTTTTGTTGTTAGTTGACAAACTTAATTTGTTGAATGTTTGAAGCTCAAATCATGGTTAGAATAATGACTTCGTAAGATTTGAGTGGTGAAAATCAAATTAGACAGATAATTCACCATTATTAAACAAGTTTAAAGAAGTGATTTTGAATTTTATAATTTATTTTTATGAGAAATTGAAATGGGTGTTGTTTAGACTTATTGAAAAAAGTCTAAGGAGGTTATTTTTAAAAGTTTGAAGATTTGGTGAAGGACTTGTTTTGAACTAGAATTTCAACTAAAAATTGCATGCAGTTAATGAGGTGTAATACATGTTTATACATTGTTAAATACTACGAGTATTATATATTTTAATACAAGATAGATTCATTTTTATATAGGTATATAAATATTATAGAGTAAATTTCATGGGTGGTCATTCAACTTTGTGTTCATTACCCAAAATTTATTTTTCTTTCTTTTGTTACGTAAAAGTCATTCAACTTTATGTTTATTACCCAAAAGTCATTTTTCTTTGTTTTGTTCAAAAATTATTTTACTGTGCTCTAGTTATCACAATAATCACTTTGATCAGATTTTACAAATATCACGACCCAAAATCCTACCACAAGCGTTGTAATGGCACCTAGTCTCTAAGACTAGGTAAGCCGATTTCAATTACCTTTTGAAGCCATTTTTTTTTTAACTAATAGCGGAAATAATTACAATACACAACCTCCGAAGACTGGTAGTACTGAGTCACTAACTCTAACTGAAAATATAGAATGATCACGAGGACCGAATATACAATACTGTTTGATTACAAGTTAACAGTACAATGAAATGAAAAGATTCCAAAGGATTGTGACGAACAAGCAGCTCTACCTTGAATCCTTACGATCCCGCTTTAACTTTGCTCTCAAGTCCGTTATCCCCAATACCTGGCTCTGCACAAAAATATGCAGAAGTGTAGTATGAGTACACCACGGTCGGTACCCAGTAAGTATCAAGACTAACCTCAATGGAGTAGAGACGAGGTACAGTCAAGACACTCACTAGTTTAATAACCTGTGCAATATAATATACAAAATAATATGAAACAAATAACATCAAGGCAACATAAAACAACCAATGATATGCATGGTAAGACAATAAGATCACCATTTAATATCGCTCAACAATTAATAAATACAATTACACCCAGATAAATCAAGTTCTTCAATTAAATATCCTTCACATATAATTCTACCAATTAACTCTCTTTCAAATATAATTTTTCTCAAACAAATATCTTTCAAATACAATTCTTTCATATAATACTTTCTAAATAAAAATCCTTTCAAATAAATATTTTGAATATAATACTTTAATTAAGAAGTCACCATGTGACACCTCATTTCATAATCATAAAAATACGAGTCTCAGCCCATTTTTGTATTTTTCATAAACACGGATCTCAGCCCATTTTTCATATCTCCACAGAACTTCGTGCCCATAATTAAATCATCATATATTTCCGGCACCTCGTGCCCTCATTTCATATCTCAACTGCACGGACAACTCACGTGCCAATATCCTCAATGTATATAAGATCCACATGATCAATTTATTTTTTAATAAAGTAAGGTTAAAATCTTTAAATCAAGTAAGAAATCAATAAATGAATGAATTTATTTTAGAATCATTTGGGTAGAGAAATAACATTTCAATTAAAATAAAACATCAGATAAACTACTGATTTGGATATAAAATTTATTAAATTAAAACATACTAGAATTTTTATTTTATTTAAAACAACTCAATCATCAAAAACAAGTACAACCAAAAAATACAAATCCTCAAAGTCTCGTACGAAAAAGTCGAGGTCAACACAACACATCAAGAAATACAAAACACTTAATATTAAGTGAAATAATACATCACGAAAAATATAAGAATTTACAAATTTCGAAAAAATAAAATAACCAAAGGCAAGTGCAGCCATAGAGAAATATCAACAAAAGGGCACTCCCGAGGTACCGCCTCGTAGTCCCAAATCATAAATAAATTCACAATATCTCATTTCTTTATATCACCGTGGGAGCCTTCACATTTAATTTTAAAGAAATTATTTTTTCCAAAATAGCATCCCGCGTTTTTAGCCATCCTTATCACACTGCATGACTTCTAGTAGTTCCCCCACTAGCCATGCGTTTCAAGCCACCCTTATCTCACCGCATGTGTTTCAACACCCTGACCTTATACTACCGCATGACTTCTAGTAGTTTCCCTACTAGCCACGCGTTTCAAGCCACCCTTATCTCACCGCTTGCGTATCAATATCAAAATATTTCACAAATCGCACCTCAAGTGTCCAAATATCACAGCATAATACAACTTGCACCTCAAGTGCCCAAATATCACAGCATAATACAACTTGCACCTCAAGTGCCCAAATATTACAATATTTCATAAATTGCACATCAAGTGCTCAAATCTTACAACATATCACAGATTGCACATCAAGTGCTCAAATCTTACAACATCTCACAAATTGCACATCAAGTGCCCAAATATTACAACTTGCCACAGAAATCAACAATACAATATTTTCCATAATAAGGAGCTCATGGCTCGACCATAATGTGCACAACACCTAAAAACAATCAATAGAGATAGAAATTACTCAACATAAAGCAAAGTCTTCATTAAATTTAAATTTTCAATAATTATATAAACACCTCTTCTTAAGCTCATTTAATTAATTATTTGCAGAAAAAAAATTCATAATAAAATTAAATTACAATAATTATCAAACCAACAAATTCACGGAATTACATAAATAATCAAGTAACAATCACATCAAATTGTCATATAACAACAGATTCAACAACAACAAAGATTTAGGCATGGCAAACAGATGATTTAATACTTATCCACGATTACCCAATTTATTACACAATAATGCCTAAGACTTTAATTCAATGAAAATTTGCACATATAAGCCCGAGTACGTACTCATCACCTCGCGTACACGGCTTTTCAGATTTCACAATTGGCACATAAGACTCAATGCCTAAGGGGTAATTCTCTCACTCGAGGTTAAGCAAGACACTTACCTTTTTGAAGTTAGGCCGATATTCCAAAATAGCCTTCTTGCTTGAATTGACCTCCGGATAGCTCAAATCTATCCAAATTAATTGTATAAATTCATTAAAATTCATCGAAAATAATTCCGGATAATAGTACGTTGACTTAAAATTTTATTCCAAAAAGTCAACAAAAGTCAACGCGGGACTCGCCTCTCGGAACCCGACATAATTTTTATGAAATCCGAATACTCATTCCGATACGAGTTCAACCATACCAATTTTATCGAATTCCAATAATAAATCAACCTCCAAATCTTAAATTTAAACCAAGAGTTCAACCCAATTCACTAATTTAGTGATAAAAACAACAATAGATTCATGTAATTTAACCAAAATCAAGTTTGGAATTCTTACCCCAATGTTTTCCTTGAAAAACTCTCAAAAAATCGCCTCACCCGAGCTTTCTTGGTCCAAAAATGGAAGAATGACACGAATTTGGACTTTATTCTGCTGCCCAAGGATTTGTTCTTCGCGTTCGCGAGACTCCCCTCGCGTTCGCGATGAACAAATTCTTCAAAAGTCATTTTCAAACTCTTCTCAGACAGCCTTAAGTATAATGTTCTTAACCTTTTGTACAAACCTCTAAATGATGAATGGTTTGACTTTCTGAAAACTAGACTCCAAGGACTATAACTTTCATTTGTTGCTCGTCTCCCAATTTCTTATAGATTACGAGATATAAGCTTTCAAAGTTAGCGCTGTGCAACAGAGATTTCCAAACTCTTTCCGGACAGCCTATAGTGTATCTGCCATAACTTTTTGTATACAAATCCAAATGATAAATGGTTTACCTTTATAAAAACTAGACACAAAGGACTACAACTTTTATTTTTAGATCATCTCCAATTTTCTTATAGATTGCGAGAAATGAACCTCTAAACTCAGATGACGAACAACAACATTTCCTTCTTTGCGAACGCGAGAACCTATTCGCGAATGCGAAGAACAAAGTCCTAACAGCAAAATCCTTCTTCGCGAACGCGAGAGGCTCCTCACGAACGCGAAGAACAACACCAGAACCAGCAACCAGCAGTATCAAAATACCCAAACTTGGTCCAGAACCACCCCGAATCAAACCTGAGTCCCCGGGACCCCGTCCAATCGTACCAACCAGTCCTAATACATAACACGAACCTGCTCCAGGACTCAAATCATATCAAATAACATCAAAGCCACGAATCATACCCCAATTCAAGCCTAATGAACTTTGAAATTTCAAATTCTATATCTTGTGCCGAAACACATCAAATCAATCTGGAATGACTTCAAATTTTGCACACAAGTCATAATTGACATAATGAAGCTATTCTAATTTCCAGAATCAGATTTCGGTCCCGATATCAAAAAGTCAGCCCCGGTCAAACTTTTCAAAAATTCATCTTTCGCCATTTCAAGCCAAATTCCTCTACGGACTTCTAAATAATTTTTTGGACACGCTCCTAAGTACATAATACCATACGGAGCTATTGACATCATTAAAATTCCATTCCAGAGTCGTCTTCACACAGTTCCGACTACGGTAAAAATCCTAAGACTTAAGCTTTCGTTTTAGGGACAAAGTGTCCCAAATCACTCCAAATCATCTAATAACTGAATTCAACCGCGCACGCAAGTCAATTCACATAATAAGAAGCTGCCAAGGGCCTTATGCCGCCAAGCGGGGCTTAAATTCTTAAAATGACAAGTCAGGTCATTACATTCTCCACCTCTTAAACAAACGTTCGTCCTCGAACGTACTAATAATTATTCTGAGGTTACCGAATTAATGATTTTTACTTTTACATATATACTCACGGTTGGTCCCACGTTACTGCATTGGAGGTAAGTCCGGAAACACCATCTCATTTGAGATTATTTCTTTTATTCATATTTGTGAACCTTAAGACCAATTCTTTACAATCCAACATTTCAGAAAGTCCGATTTTTCATCAACGCACAGTATTAGTCTCATCTGGCTTTAGCAACTCGTGCCTACGCACACATCAACTTTCTTGATGGTGTTGAAGTATTTTAAAGTTTTTCTGGGGTGTTACATTCTTCCCCGCTTAGGATCATTTGTCCTCAAACACATAACATAATTTATCTCTTCTTTCACATATATCAATCTCCCAATTATTATTTTTTTCTAACTCTCAAATTTTTCAGAAAATTTCGGCAAAGTCTCCCCTGTAAATGGGCCTATCCACCTGCTAGAGTAACACCAAAACGACTCTTAACAACACATTCACAAGGTATATATCAATAACACTGATCTCAATATTACAAACATTGCATTATCATTATGATATCAGGACATGAAGTACATCATATGTATGCTCATCACCACATCTCAGGTCTTAAAAGCTGTTCATAATTAATTCCAACATCATTAATTAATCTCATATTAACCAGTACCTCATTTCAAATTTTCACAATACTGACAATAGAATGTGAGGCATGAAGACCTCATGATTACTTACTCGGATTCATGATTCACATTTAACGCCACCTAGGCACTCATCTCATGGGCTAAAACTCAATATTTACAACATGAAAATGGCTGAATATGCACAGAAAATATACAAGAATTATCAAATAATCCTAATAGGAGTGACTCCCTATTAATATTATTGTACAAATTAAATTTCACACAGGGAGAATTTTAAACTCATAATTATTTCATTGCAAGGACCTCGTCCTTATATAACTTCCACCACGGCTTGTAGCACGATTTAAATATTTTATATCATATAAAAATTGCGAGGATCTCGTCCTCAACTCCGAATCACAAGTATTTTTCACATTGTGCCAACTGAAAATTTTCAATTTTCTTTCTTTCTTCTTTTCCATATATTTCATAAGCAGTTTTCACAACACATAATGAACCCTCATACCGGTAGGGCATAAAATTCATTAAAAAAAATTGGAATCAATTATTCCGAAACACATTAAACCCACTGTGGTGAATAACAAAAAATTACTTTTGGACTTATAGCCTTCAATTATCCCAACAAGGATAACATATAAGTGGGTCACAAAATTACGAAAACTTACCCATAAGCGGAGCATAATAGGAGGACTCACCTCAATATTCAGAACCGAATCAAATTAAGGGAAAATATCCTTTTATAACAAAAGCAGGATCATACCTGTAACGACACCATCTGGTGTATTGGCCTCAGCTAAATCATAGCGATTATATCAATGGGTCGGGTCTCCACCTCTTAGGCGTCCACTACCCGCCCGTCCTCCACCTCTAGCTGACTGTGCACGTGGAGTATTAACTGGAATAAAGCTTGTAGTTGGAGTGTTCTGATGAAATCCACCCCTCCCAAATCTGGGACAATCTCTCATGATGTGCCTAGTATCGCTACACTCATAACAACCCCTCTGAGGTCGCGGCTGCTCATACTGAGTCTGTGCCGGATAACTGAAATAACCACTGTAAGAATCTCGTGTCGGTGGTGCATGGTAAGAACTTACTGGAGCACTCCAAGTAATCTGATGTGTGGACTAAGCTGGCCGACTGCTCGAGCCTCTGCTATAACGGGTCCTAGCTAAAGAGTAAAATCCACTGAACCCTCCAGATCTTCGAAACCTTTTGGCCTTCTTAGACTCCCTTTCCTCGCCTAAAACACCCTCAATCTTCCTTGCAATTTTCACTACTTGTTGAAATGGAGTATCAGTTTGCAACTCTCAAGCCATTCATATTTTAATATCATAATCGAGCGGACCCGTTCTCTAACTGTAGGAACCAAGATAGGTGCATGATGGGCTAATTCACTGAACCTGATAGCATATTCTGACACTGTCATAGTGCCCTGACGCAACCGTTCAAACTCTGTGTGCCACACATCTCGAAGAGTCTTGGGAACAAACTCTTTCAAGAACATTTACGAAAATTGATCCCAAGTTGGTGGTGTTGAATTGGCTGGTCTACCTTCTTCATATATTTGCCACCACCGATACGCTGCGCCTGACAGTTGAAATGTAGTAAAGACAACTCCGCTCACTTCCGTAATACCCATGGTGCGGAGAATACGGTGACAATTCTTTTTTTTTAGAAATCCCTAGGAATCCTCTATAGCTGTGCCACTGAAAGTAGGTGGACTATACCTCTTAAACCTTTAAAGTCTCTTTTGTTCTTCTTCTGATGCCTCTGGCCTGACCTCAGGCCGAACCGAAATAATAGGTTGTACTAGTATTGCACTCGGAACCTGAACAACGTGAACCTGCTGCTCGGGAGTTGTGGTAGGAGTCTGAGCTACTCACCTAATCTGCGAAATATTTGGTGCAACAGAGATCAATCCCGCCTGAGTTAATGTACCAAACATACTTAGGAACTGTGCTAAAGTCTCCTGAAGCCCTGGGGTAACAACAGGTGCTTCTGGTATCTGTCCCCCAACTGGAGCTACTAGTGGCTCCTCAACTGTTGTTCTGATAGGTGCTCTAGTCGCAGCACGTGCCCTTACTCGACCTCTACCTCGGCTCCGGCCTCTTGCAACCCTAGCAGTATGTGCGGATGCTAGCTCAGCTAATCCAGCAGTACGTGTCCTCACCATCTGTGAGAGAATGGAGATACAAAGGTTCAAATTCCAAATTCAACAAATTCCGCATGACAAGAATGAAAGAAATGGAAATTTTCCAATAGTTCTGTAGCCTCTCGAAGATAAGTATAGACGTCTCTGTACCGATCCGCAAGACTCTACTAGACTCGTTCGTGACTCGTAGGACCTATGAGCCTAGGGCTCTGATACCAACTTGTCACGACCCAAAATCCCACCACAGGCGTCGTGATGGCACCTAGTCTCTAAGACTAGGTAAGCCGATTTCAATTACCTTTTGAAGCCATTTTTTTAAAACTAATAGCGAAAATAATTACAATACACAACGTCCCAAGACTGGTAGTACTGAGTCACGAACTCTAACTGAAAATATAGAATGATCAAGAGGATCAAATATACAATATTGTTTGACTACAAGTTAACAGTACAATAAAATGAAAAGACTCCAAGGGACTGCGACGACCAAACAGCTCTACCTTGAATCCTTACGATCCCGCTTTAATGCTGCTCTCAAGTCCGTTATCTCCAATACCTGGCTCTGCACAAAAATGTATACAAGTGTAGTATGAGTACACCATGGTCGGTACCCAGTAAGTATCAAGACTAACCTCAATGGAGTAGAGACGAGGTATAGTCAAGACACCCACTAGTTTAATAACCTTTGCAATATAATATACAAAATAATATGAAACAAATAACATCAAGGCAACATAAAACAACCAATGATATGCACGGTAAGATAATAAGATCACTATTTAATATCGCTCAATAATTAATAAATACAATTACACCCAGTTAAATCAAGTTCTTCAATTAAATATTCTTCACATATAATTCTACCAATTAACTCTCTTTTAAATATACTTTTTCTCAAATAAATATCTTTCAAATACAATTCTTTCATATAATACTTTCTAAATAAAAATCCTTTCAAATAAATATTTTGAATATAATGCTTCAATTAAGAAGTCACCATGTGACATCTCATTTCATAATCATAAAAATACGGGTCTCAGCCTATTTTTGTATTTTTCATAAACACGGATCTCAACCTATTTTTCATATCTCCACAGCACTTCGTGCCCACAATTAAATCATCATATTTTTCCGGCACCTCATGCCCTCATTTCATATCTCAACTGCACGGACAACTCACGTGCCAATATCCTCAATGTATATAAGATCCACATGATCAATTTATTTTTCAATAAAGTAAGGTTAAAATCTTTAAATCAAGTAAGAAATCAATAAATGAATGAATTTATTTTAGAATCATTTGAGTAGAGAAATAACATTTCAATTAAAATGAAACACCAGATAAACTACCGATTTGGGTATAAAATTTATTAAATTAAAACATACTAGAATTTTTCTTTTATTTAAAACAACTCAATCATCAAAAACAAATACAACCCAAAATACAAATCCTCAAAGTCTCGTACGAAAAAGTCGAGGTCAACACAATACATCAAAAAATACAAAACACTTAATATTAAGTGAAATAATACATCACGGAAAACATAAGAATTTACAAATTTCGAAAAAATAAAATAACCAAAGGCAAGCGCAGCCATAGAGAAATATCGACAAAAGGGCACTCCCGAGGTACCGCCTCGTAGTCCCAAATCATAAATAAATTCACAATATCTCATTTCCTTATATCACTGTGGGAGCCTTCATATTTAATTTTAAAGAAATCATTTTTCTCGAAATAGCATCCCGCGTTTTTAGCCATCCTTATCACACTGCATGACTTCTAGTAGTTCCCCCACTAGCCATGCGTTTCAAGCCACCCTTATCTCACCGCATGCGTTTCAACACCCTGACCTTATACTACCGCATGACTTCTAGTAGTTTCCCTACTAGCCACGCGTTTCAAGCCACCCTTATCTCACCGCTTGCGTATCAATATCAAAATATTTCACAAATCGCACCTCAAGTGCCCAAATATCACAGCATAATACAACTTGCACCTCAAGTGCCCAAATATCACAGCATAATACAACTTGCACCTCAAGTGCCCAAATATTACAATATTTCATAAATTGCACATCAAGTGCTCAAATCTTACAACATATCACAGATTGCACATCAAGTGCTCAAATCTTACAACATCTCACAAATTGCACATCAAGTGCCCAAATATTACAACTTGCCACAGAAATCAACAATACAATATTTTCCATAATAAGGAGCTCATGGCTCGACCATAATGTGCACAACACCTAAAAACAATCAATAGAGATAGAAATTACTCAACATAAAGCAAAGTCTTCATTAAATTTAAATTTTCAATAATTATATAAACACCTCTTCTTAAGCTCATTTAATTAATTATTTGCAGAAAAAAATTCATAATGAAATTAAATTACAATAATTATCAAACCAACAAATTCATGGAATTACATAAATAATCAAGTAACAATCACATCAAATTGTCATATAACAACAGATTCAACGACAACAAAGATTTTGGCATGGCAAACAGATGGTTTAATACTTATCCACGATTACCCAATTTATTACACAATAATGCCTAAGACTTTAATTCAATAAAAATTTGCACATATAAGCCCGAGTACGTACTCATCACCTCGCGTACACGGCTTTTCACATTTCACAATTGGCAGATAAAACTCAATGCCTAAGGGGTAATTCCCTCACTCGAGGTTAAGCAAGACACTTACCTTTTTGAAGTTAGGCGATATTCCAAAATAGCGTTCTTGCTTAAATTGACCTCCGGACAGCTCAAATCTATCAAAATTAATTGTATAACTTTATTAAAATTCATCAAAAATAATTCTGGATAATAATACGTTGACTTAAAATTTTATTCCAAAAAGTCAACAAAAGTCAACGCGGGACTCGCCTCTCGGACCCGACATAATGTTTATGAAATCTGAACACACATTCCGATACGAGTTCAACCATACCAATTTTATCGAATTCCAATAACAAATCGACCTCCAAATCTCAAATTTAAACCAAGAGAGTTTTCTAAAATTTTTAACCCAATTCACTAATTTAGTGATAAAAACAACAATAGATTCATGTAATTTAACCAAAATCAAGTTAGGAATTCTTACCCCAATGTTTTCCTTGAAAATCTCTCAAAACCTCGCCTCACCCGAGCTTTCTTGGTCCAAAAATGGAAGAATGACACGAATTTGGACTTTATTCTGCTGCCCAGGGATTTGTTCTTCGCGTTCGCGAGACTCCCCTCGCGTTCGCGATGAACAAATTCTTCAAAAGTCATTTTCAAACTCTTCTCACACAGCCTTTAGTATAATGGTCTTAACCTTTTGTACAAAACTCCAAATGATTAATGGTTTGACTTTCTGAAAACTAGACTCCTAGGACTATAACTTTCATCTGTTGCTCATCTCCCAATTCCTTATAGATTACGAGATATAAGCTTCCAAAGTCAGCGCTGTGTAATAGAGATTTCCAAACTCTTCCCGGACAGCCTATAGTGTATCTGCCATAACCTTTTATATACAACTCCAAATGACAAATGGTTTACCTTTATAAAAACTAGATACAAAGGGCTACAACTTTCATTTTTGGATCATCTCCAATTTCTTATAGATTGCGAGATATGAGCCTCTAAAGTCAGACGAAGAACAATAAAATTTCCTTCTTCATGAACGCGAGAACCTCTTCGCGAACGCGAAGAACAAAGTCTTAACAGCAAAATCCTTCTTCGCGAACGCGAGAGGCTCCTCGCGAACGCGAAAAACAACACCAGAACCAGCAACCAGCAGTATCAAAACACCCAAACTTGGTCCGAAACCACCCCGAATCAAACCCGAGGACCCTGGGACCCCGTCCAATCATACCAACCAGTCCCAATACATAACACAAACATGCTCGAGGCCTCAAATCACATCAAACAACATCAAAGCCACGAATCATACCCCAATTCAAGCCTAATGAACTTTGAAATTTTAAATTCTATATCTTGTGCCGAAACACATCAAATCAATCTGGAATGACTTCAAATTTTGCACACAAGTCATAATTGACATAACGAAGCTATTCCAATTTTCAGAATCGGATCGGTCCCGATATCAAAAAGTCAACCCCCCGGCCAAACTTTTCAAAAATTCATCTTTCGCCATTTCAAGCCAAATTCCTCTACGGACCTCCAAATAATTTTTCGGACACGCTCCTAAGTCCATAATACCATACGGAGCTATTGACATCATTAAAATTCTATTCCGGAGTCGTCTTCACACAGTTCCGACTACGGTAAAAATCCTAAGAATTAAGCTTCCGTTTTGGGGACCAAGTGTCCCAAATCACTTCAAATCATCCGGTAACTGAATTCAACCATGCACGTAAGTCAATGCACATAATAAGAAGCTGCCCATGGCCTTATGCCGCCAGGCGGGGCTAAAATTCTTAAAACGATATGTCGGGTCGTTACAACAAATCTTTCATCTGAAAAGTCTATTATACCCTTGACATTATAAATCATCTCGTTTATGTAATACCTTCTATATTATATGCTATATAATATACCTTTACCCAGGTATTTTATTTATAATTAAAATAACTTGATATTATTTTTATAATATATTCGTACATTTAATTTTTTTTAACGTTAATTTTCAAGATATATAAGTAGCATTATTAAATTTGTCAGTAATATTACCGTGAACAAATCTCAAGTCTATGTTATTAACCATACTTAATGAAATATCTTTAATGAAAATTATAAAATTAAAGCTTATTGATTTATCATCCAAGCCATACTCATTAATCCAATAAATAAAATACTCACATTTAGCACAATGACACATCAAATTAATACTTTCAAATAAATAATATTAATAGATAAAGTTTTAAAAAATTTAATATTAAACACAAATATCTCTGAAACTATTTTTAAATTTTTTATTGACTATAAAACATTATCATTTGTTAAAAAAATATATTTGTTATTACTTCAAATAAATAATAAATCATTTTTTATTTAAAATATATTCGTGTTTAAATATAATTAAACAAATTGAGTGTCATGAAAAAATTAAATGTATGGATATATTATAAAAATAACAAATAAATAAATTTAAGTTATTTTAATTATATGTAAAATATCTAGGTAAAAATATATTATATAGTATATAATATAGAAGGTAGTACATAACTAAGAGAATTTATAATGTCAGGAGCATAATAGACTTTTCAAGTAAAAATATTATAAAATCTGGCCAAGGTGATTTTTGTGTTAAATAGAGCAAAGTAAAATAATTTTTGTGTAACAAAAGAAAGAAAAATAACTTTTAGGTAATGAATACAAAGTTGAAGGATTTTTACGTAACAAAAAGAAGAAAAGTAATTTTTACGTAATGAATACAAAGTTGAATAACCATCCATAAAATTTACTCAATATTATATAATAATGTATAAGCTGTATAAACACCGCTGCATAAATATATTGACTATGTTGTACAATTTAAACAGTGCGAGCTCAATGGGAAGGCCACTAAAGCAATTGCTTTAGGTTTCCCAAAGTTGAAGGCCCCAAAATTGGTTATTTTTTATATTATTTATATATTATAAATTTATTAATAAAGAGATTAGATTTTAACTTTATTTTTTGGACTGTGATAGAGGTTATTCAGATAAATAACTGAATTTTATAAGAAACATACAATATTTGAAAATGAATAACTTGATGATGACTATGTAGTTAAAAAAATAAAGTATCTTTTGGAGATGATTATTTCTTATAAAAAACACATAAACATATTTTTTGTCACTTCAAAATAGACTTGAATTATTCCAAATGAATGAATTTTCCTAACATCTACTTTTGGTACAAAATTCAGATTATAATATTATAAGATTTATAAAGACACTATCTTAACCGTCAATATATATTTTTTATAAAATATAATATAAGTTTTAGTGAGGTTGAGTTACTGAATATCTCCAATGGTGGGACCTAGGAGGTAACCAAGGGAATGATCAGGATACAAACAAAAGGGTTCGACCCAAATCGAAAATAAAACAAGGAACAAAAAAAATATATTATTAAATAATTTAAAGCCTCTTATTAAGGCTTTGGTTTTAGGCTACAACTTTCGTTGAGCCACCTCTGAATTTTAAAAATATGATTAACAACAAAAATAACAAATTCATCTGTGGAATCTAGGGAGGATAGTGTTGTAATGATCTAAACGGTCATTTTGACTTTTAGAACCCTGTTCCCCTAAATAAAACTTTACGTATGTGCTTTTATAAATTTTATGACTTGCGGGGATGGTTGGTTCGGGATTTGAAAGTGTTCGGGTTGAAATCGGAACACTTGGTTCCTTAAGTTGGCCTTAAAATGCTAAGTTAGATTTCGGTCAATATTTTAAAAAAATGACCCCGAAATAGAATTTTGATGATTCCAACAGCTCCGTATAGTCATTTTGGACTTAGGAGCGTATTCGCAATTTTATTTGGAAATCCGTAGTTAAATTAGGCTTGAAATGGCTAAAATAGGAATTTAAATTTGAAAGTTTGACCGGGGAGTTAGACTTTTTGATATCGGGGTCGGAATCCAGTTCCGAAAATTTTTATAGCTCAGTTATGTCATTTATGACTTGCGTGCAAAATTTGAGGTCAATCGGACTTGATTTGATAGGATCCGACGTCGTTTGTAGAAATTGAAAGTTTCAAAGTTCATTAGGCTCGAATCTATGTGTGATTCGTGTTTTTAGTGTTGTTGGATGTGATTTGAAGACTCGACTAAGTTCGTATGATATTTTAGGACTTGTTGGTATATTTGGTTGAGGTCCCGATAGGCTCGGGAGTGTTTCAGATGGTATTCAGAGTATTTTTCCTTCATTTTGGCACTGCTGGTAGCTGCTGATTTCTAGTATTTTAAACCTTCTTTGCGATCGCAAATATTGGGACGCGATCACGTAGGCTTAGTTGAGGCAGTGTTGATTTTGTTCTTCGCGATCGCGTGAGGTCAACCGCGATCGCGTAGGTTGGGTCATTATGTGCATCGCGATCGCGTGGCATTGTTTGTAATCGCGTAAGGTTAATTGAGAGCTGCTGAGTTTTGTGCTTCGCAATCGCGTAAAGTGAGATGCGATCGCATAGCTTTGATATTTTGTCACTCGCGAACGCGTGAAGAAGGTCATGTTCGTGTAGAGTAACGGACCAGGAGTGGAGGTCACGCGTTTGCTCTATGCGATCGCGTAGAGCTGAGAATTCTGTGCTTTGCGATCGCGTGGGGATATCCGCGATCGCGTAGAGTTAAATCTGGGCAGTGAAAATTTATGCTTCGCGATCGCGTGTGGATGTTCGCGATCGCGAAGAGTAAAAGCCTGGGCAGAGAGTTTAAGTTCCATTTTTAACGATTTGGAGCTCGGATTGAGCCGATTTTTGGGAGATTTTCAAAGAAAATATTAGGGTAAGTGTTCTTAACTCAATCTTGGTTAGATTACCCGAATCCATCACTATTTTTAATAATTAATTGGTGATTTAAGTTGGAAAAATTTAAAAACCCTCTTGGATAGATTTGAGGGTCGAATGTTTATCGAAATTTAGTTATTTTGGTATGGTTAGACTCGTGGTTGAATGGGCGTTCATATTTCGTAACTTTCGCCGGATTCCGAGACGTGGGCCCCAGGGGTAATTTTTGAGTCAATTTCGTATTTTTATTGAAAAATATAGTATTTTCTTATGAAATTGATTCTATAATTTTTGTTGACTGTATCGAATTAATTATGACTAGATTCGAGTCGACCGGGGTCAAAAAATCGAGAAAAAGGCATACTACTTAGTTAAATTGGAGTAAGTCGAGGTAAGTGACTTGTCTAACCCGTGTGAAGGAAATTTTTCCTAGGATTGGTATTGAAGTGATAAATTGAAATGTGTAGAAAGTTGTGTACACAAGGTGACGAGTGTGTACATGGGCTAAATGTGAAAGATTATGTATTTAATTTGTGTAGATCGTTGTTGCATATTAATTAAATAATTTTACCTTGTTATATTCTTCATCATTGATTTAAATGTTTATACTTTAAATTTGCTTAATCTTTTCCTGCTAATTATTTTACCTGTTTAGTTGAAACTTGGTTTCTTTTATTCTGTGCATTATTGAAGGTTGATTTTTTTTAAATTAAATATTATTAATATGAATTATTTGACATTTTAAATTTGGTATTGAAGCAACGTACTAAAATTTTAAAATACTATCTTGTTGAGATATTTATTCCCGAATATTTTTGTTAGATTTCGTACTCATTGTGATGGAGCCGTTAGCTCTTTATTGTGGAAAAATATTATTGTTGAATTATTTTGGCATGAGCCGTGAGCTCTTTATTATGAAAAAAATATTGTTGTTGATTTATTTTGGAAAATTAAAATATTTGGGCACTTGAGATGCAAATTATGATATATTGTGATATTGATACGCATGCGGTGGTATAAGGTCTGGATATTGAAACGCATGTGGTGAGATAAGGGTGGCTTGATACGCGTGGCTAGTAGGGGAAACTACTAGAAGTCACGCTGTGTGATAAGGGTGGCTAAAATGCGGGATGCTATTTCGGAAAAAATATTTTCTTTAAAATAAATTGCGAAGGCTCCCGCGGTGATATAAGGAAAATGAGATACTGTGAATTTATTTATGATTTAGGACTACGAGGCGGTACCTCGGGAGTGCCCTTGTTGATATTGATTTATGGCCGCAGTTGCCTTTGATTATTGTTGTAATTTTCTTAAAGTTGAAAAAAATTCTGTTTTATTTTCACGAGGTATTATTTGCCATTATTTGGTGTAATTAAATGGTGACATACTACTTGACTCATTTCCATTGTCATTTTATCTTATTATATTGATAAATATTTTACCATGCCATTATTTATTTTTCAGCAGGGCCTGACCTGACCTCATCACTATTCTACCGAGGGCATGCTTGGCACTTACTGGGTACTGATGTGGTATACTCATACTACGTTTCTGCACATCTTTTTGTGTAGATCCAGGTACATCTCCCAGTCGTCAGTGAGTTACATGTGTACGGAGACTTCAAGGTATATCTGCCAGCGTCCGCAGACTCCGGAGTTCCCTTCTATTATTATCATGTTGCTTCTTTATTTTCTTTAAACCTTGATATATAGAGACGTTGATGATAAATTCTTAGAAATTTATGACTTATTTCTACCGGGTTTTGGGAGTTGTAATTAAGTGAATTGCAGATTTATTTATTTCATATTTCTATTATTATTCCGCATTGATAGACTTACCTAGTCTTAGAGACTATGTGCTATCACGACATTATACGAAGGAAATTTGGGGTCGTTACAAGTGTGTACGTAGACATTACCTTACTTTTTACCAATAATTATGTTGGTAAAAAGCTTTTTGTGGGGGTGTAGTTTATGAAAATTCTCCATTATTTATTCATTTATTTTTCCTTATGAGGAACGAAATACATGTTAATTAGGTGGACCATTCCTTATTTTCACACATTTCCAAACGAAAATTCCTAAGTGGTTAGACTCTCCAAATTCTTGTAAAATTCTAAAGTCTCAACTCCGATGACATTACCATGGACTGGTCAATCCCTTTTTAGGGGCAATCAATTGTAAACTAACATTGGCATATGCAAATCTTGAAAATCATAGAAAAAGAGTGACATAAGAAGCTTTTACATCAGTTTAATAAATTCTTCATCTATGATTTTCTATATAAACAAATCAAAAGTCAAGAATGTCAAAGTGCTTGAACTTTGTGTTCAACCCTTGAAATTGTCCAATCTTTTGGCATTACCATTAAAAGTAGCCAAAAAGGTTTCTTAAACCATCTCAATTGTCTACTATGCATAGCATATCTGTCTGTATTTATTCAAAAAGTATTTTGTTACTCCCCCGCCCCAAAAAGTAGTCTTTTGGCAATGCAAATTTATTTCAAAATATTTGAGTTCAAAAAGTTACTGTATTTATTAGTAGTATTTTTTAATTAGTAAATTTACTATTTTAATTAGTAAAATAGTAATTAAGTAAAATCCTTAAAAAATAATAAAAGATAATTTAGATAAATTTATTTTGATTACCGCTATTAAATATTTTTCTTAAGAAAGCTGCAAAGTCTTCAAAAAAGGCTAATATGAACTAGAGGGAGTACCATATACTCCGAGCAGTAACTGCTCTCTGTGTCTCAAATTATCTGTCGTGTTTCTCTTTTACACGCCCCTTAAAAATATATTAATTAGAAGGAGTTTGAATTATTTTATCCTTATTTATGTCTTAAGATATAATCTCTTTTTATTGAATATTTACTCTATTTAAGTACTATCTCCATATTCAAGATTAATTAATTTTAAGGATAAAATGAAAAAATATATATAATTTATTTTATCTTGAACTTTAAAAATAATAAATAATTTGAAATAATAATTTTTAAAAATCACAAAAGATAATTTTAGACGGATAAGTAAAGTTTTTGTAATTTAATAAAGGAAAACACTAGTAGTGGGATTTAGTATGGGTATTTGTGCAATTATTTTGTTGTATTCCCTAGAAAACAGTTCCCCCAAGTCCCAAAAAAATAAATAGTGAATAATGAACTTTTTGTCTTCGTTGAAGAAACCACACATGGAGTAGTGGGGATAAGGTATTAGTGTCTATAATCAAATTGTACTGATTGTAGTGAAGAAAGCAAATGACATAATAGAGAGGCTAGCAAGTAAAGTGAATTTTGTACATGGAGAAGTAGGGACACATCCATTGATTTTGTTTGCCACGTTAAAATAAATTCATCATCAGTATTAAGAGACTATTTCGATTGTTTGATCGAATCTATTGTCTTTTACTAGTACAAATATTAATAATTATGTTTTCTAAAATTTGGACAGATGGAAAAAAAATCAAATAATATTTTTTATCTCCATTGAATTTTGAACCCGAGAATTTATGATTATTCTTATTTAATAAGCAAAAACTTATTTATTACCTTTTTTGTTCCTAAACTTATCCTTGCTATAATTACTGAAGTAAGATGTTTAAAGAGAAATGAAAATAAAGAACTAATACTTTATAATCAATATTATTATATATATTCTTTAAAAAATGTACAAATACTTTAAAAACACAAATAATCTAAACTGGAGGGACTATATTACTTCTCCTTAGATTTTTGGTGTTATTGCCTATTGTTCCTCTATGCTTTTGAATTATAATTAAAAACTTTTTTGTTTTCCAAAAGCTCGAGTACTATTCCTTGGCTGGAGAAAAGTTCTATTTAGCTTCTTCTTTTCAACTATGTCTTGTAAATGTCAAAACGAATCTTAATCTGTAATTTAGCACTAAAAGTCTAAAATCACAAGATTCTGCTTGCTTTGCAGAGAAGAATTAAAACACCTACATAACTACGATAAAAAGTCCAACTTTTATCAAATTTGGTCTCGCTTTCAATTTTGTTAAGTTATTGAGTGCGAAATCCATGAACTTAATTCTTAGGACTAAAAAATGCACTACCAAGTACCAACAGCAAGCGGTTTTCGCGTTATTAAAATTTTACTCTTCTAAAATTACAAAAAAATAAAAAATAAAAATGAAAATATTTCTTGTGAAATACCCAAATTATTAAGGAAAAATAAGAAAGAAAAACATCTCTATATATATATATATATATATATATATATATATATATATATATATAAGGAGGAAATAGAAAAGATGACTTGACACCTCTTTTTGGCCAAGAAACCTATTTATTTTTTTCCTCCTTTTTTTTTGTCTTTTCTCCCTATTTTCTCCTCATATAGTAAGAATGAAAGCCTCGATTATTACTAACTCAACGTTTCATATTCCTTAATAAATGCAGACAAGGAAGTTTACTGCTGGTTTATTAATTTAATAATTGCTTCTTTATGACACCAAATAACATAATTGTAGTTTACAAGGAATTTAGATTTTAGACAGTCAAGAACTTCAAACGGCTTAAAGCACTAGGAAAGGCAAAGAATGTTTTCTTCAACTTTCCCACACTATCTGACTATAAAATGCATGTCTTTGTATTTTTCGGTTCTATGGATAACTAGATTGCACTCTCTAAATCTCTTCCCAATTTATAATGGTTTTTTTGAAGGATGCTTTCAGTGTGTGTTGGTTGTGCTTGGTGTGTTTAGCAAGGGTAGATTAAATGTGCTTTATACTGACAACTGTTTTAATCATTCCTCGACACATTATAGGAATTTATTTTGGTCGATACTAAAAGGAATGTGAAGAGTTCTCAAGCTTGCAAGATAAATCCTCGAATACGTCCTCAAGCTTGCATGATAAAAGGTCCTTTTGCTTCTTCTTTTTTACCTTTTATATCTACTCATTATATTTGAAATTTGTTCTCTTTTGTTCACTATTTTTTCTTCTCTCTTAGGTAACAAAACTACATTCTCTTGACAGTTTTTGGCTCTTTGAAGAAATTATGAAAAAAATGCACGAGCCAATCACAAAATAACCTGTAATGTATCTAGAGTAACAACAACAACAATCCCAGTTTGAACTCATAAATGGGGTCTCGGGAGGATAGTGTGTACGCAGACCTTACCCCTACCTCATAGAGATAGAGAAGTTGTTTCCGATAGACCCTCGGCTCAAGGAACAATGAAGATAAAACAACCAAGTAGCAAAGAATATTAGCAATAATGTAGCATGGTAACGAGCGTGATGTATCTAGAGTAAGAGCTTTATATAAGTCCAACATGAACATTTGATATACTCCCTATTTACGTGTTGAATTTGATTCTCTTCTAAAATAATTTATAATATGTTTGATTAAAAATGTTTTCTCTAATATATATTATTTATGTATACCTGATAATATATTGAGATGTATAGAGTTCTTTTTAATATTATTCATGTACTTCGAAGTTTTGTATACAAAATGTAGTATTAAATATTTATATGTTACTTTTAGATAAAAATTTACTCACATCAAGTTATGTTCTATGAATTATAAAATGAGTTTTGAAGAACTTATAGTGACAATCTATGTGAAAAGTAAATTGATTGTATTTGGTTTCAACTCAATAAATCGTTTGAGTACTCCTTTAGCTATTAATTACTACTACAATATATTAGTATTAATTAAACAAAAGATAACTGCAGAAAATAAGAAAGGGCCAACAAAGGTTGGTGTGATCAAGATAGTGTGAGTTAGTGTTTGTAATGTGATGGTGAATGTTCATCAATTTCCTTTTTTGGTCAATGTTGAGTTCTCGGTAAGGGACGTTAATGAAAAATAATGAGTTTTAAATATCTTTTTGTAATCTAATAGTATTATGAAATTATTATTTCATAGATTTAACGAGGTCTTTTACTTCGCGCATGCAAATTAACTAGTGAAGAGAATAAAAGAAAGATTGAGAAGAGCACTTTCTTTAATGTAGCCGTACTTTTTTTCTGGTTAGATGTAAAAAGCAAGAGACAATTTTCTAGAAATCTAAATAGTTTTAGCAAGATATATAAGGAATCTTTACCCCGAAAGACAAGGGATACTGTTAGCGTGTCTCAATATCACAATAGTTTTAACGTGCAACATAAGAAAAACAGTGGAGAATATTGTAATATAATATGCTTTCACCTTATTATCTACTGTGTTGTTTTCCCTCCACGACTTACTTAGCCTATATTAAAATAGGTAGCTTTTATCGACTAAGTATACTGAAGGAACTGTTGCTGATTATCACCTGATGTTAATGCTTACATTTCAATTATTTCTTGACTGCTATCGGTAATATTTACTTATGTAACTATACCCTATATTTCCTAGTACTTTTGTATTTACATACGCACTTATTTACCTCCCTATGGTAAACTTTATTCCTCCAAACGTTCAGTGCTTTTTCAATATTCTTCTACCTAAAAGTAAAAGTGTAAAACTACCTATTACTCCCCCATACTGAGGAGAAGCTTAAATTCTTCAAAGCGTTAACTTACATTACTTCTGAACAGTCCCCGAGGTTAGCTCAATTGACAAAGGTTGAGGGACTTGTGTTAAATTACAGATTCGAGCCATGCACCAAACTAACTAACCCTGGTATATTTAAGTGGAGAAGGCTAGAGGGACGGCCCCATCATCCCCGAGGTTTGAAGGGTGAAGTTGACCCAAAGGGTCAGCAGCTAGTATTCTGAACGACTTCTACTTACATATCATCAAACTTCAACTTCTTAAAAATAATAATAGTAGCCACTTTCTCCAAAGAGAAATGACTTGCGTAAATGAAATACCAATACGAATGGCAACAAACATATCATATAGCACGTAGGCAAACGGATCAAGAACACAGAGACAATGAAGGGCACAAGTCAGAGCCATTGAAGAAATCGGAACCTTTTTTTGAGTTAAAAAGGGATAGACATATATTATACAGAGAAATAGGATGAACGAGGACAAATTACAAATTGCATGAAGATGTCCACCAGACCAGCACAAATAACAACTTACACACTTGAGCCATTCTAGCACTTGACAGGGGCTGCAATGAACTAGCAAAGATGCTCCGCTTTCGATGCCTTATACCATCCGTATCTAAGAGAAACCACAAGACAAGTGGCGAACTTATAGGGAGATGGACAGAGCTTAAAACTAATGAATCATGCTTCAATTCACATAACCTTCAACAAAGGCTCCTAGATTTTATTAAGCTTTTCGGCGACAACCACAGGATTTGCTTTAGCTATAGCATCCCGACCAGCATTCTTATAATCAAATGGGCAGTCATGTTTGTCCGAATAACGATGAACTGCACAGAAAAGATTGCCACACTTGCAGTTGAAACCTGTTAAACCCACACGCTTGCGGCAAGTATTGCACCTACTTAGGCCTTCTTTTGGCTTCATCTCTGAACTCGAGGCTAATTCTGCAGAAGCTTCTATGGGGACGGCCTTTAATTCCCCCGAGCCAGTTTGCACATCAATGACAGCAGCAACAACAGGCTCTTTGTCATTACTGCTTGAGCTTCCATTTACAATGTTGTCGAAGGATGCAGCTGCAAGTTTAGCTTGTTCCTGCTTCAATATCATGTCCTTGTGACACTTGGAACACATATTCATGGTGGCCGCACTACCAAAAAACCCACAGTTGTTAACACAAAGGATGGGGCCTTCTCTAGCCTGGCAACCTGTCTCTTTTGAAGACTCCATTTCTGCTATAAACCTGCCACTTGCCACATCATAAGCTCATTATGTGCCTGGATATATCATGAAACAATAAAGTACATGCAGATCCCATATCTAAGGGACTCTGCAATTATAAAATATCCAACTTTTTGCGTCATTGCTAGATATATGGTCTATGACCATAAGAACACTTTAAACAACATCACCAAAATATGTGCTTTAGCGTTAATGCAACATTAAATTGCACTCGACACAATAACCTAAAGAGTTAATTACTAGAGGTAAATAGTGAAAAGAAGCAACACTGACCCCCCGGACTTTAGAAGGTGTCAGAGAAAAAGACACAACAGTTTGGAAGAAACCACTTTATATATTTCGACCCAAAAACAAAACTAGATAAAAAAGAAAAACACAAGTCAATTACAAGACAACTTGATGCTACACCTAAAAATATGCTTAAAAGGTGCTAGGTCAACTCACTGTTAAGATGTGCTAGCCTAGACTCTCTCTTAAAAGTCCACCTTGCTTAGATCATTACTTGTTTCATCTGATAGAGAGACAAGCCCAATACTTAGCAAATAGATTTACAGAAAAGACAGTTGAGTTGTTGTCAACAATAGCCGTAGTAGATTATCATAGACTCCTATATCCCATACTGTTTGCCACTTTCACTTTTTTCCCCAATTTAAGAAATGCCTTAATATGATTATCAATATTTCTCAACATACCAAATTAATATGAAAAGTTGAAAGTTTAAATATGTTCTAACTTATATAGTGGAGGGTAGTGTTGAAAAAAAACTGCCCGCTTCTCAAAAGGGTGACACAGTTTTGGGACATCCAACAAAGGCAAGGGTGACGAATGAAAAGGGAAAGAGGGAGATATTCAAAACTGCTTTGCTTGAATAGTTTTTTTTCTAACCAATTATAACTTCTGTCTAGGGGATGCATATCTTTCTCAAATAGAGGTTGACGGAGTTCAACATCAAGCATTCAAGAGAATACATCATATATATAATACCATCAACTCCATCTTATAATTTCTTTTCTATGATACCCATTAACTGACAGTCACTGAAACAATTTCAAGGGAGTCGTAAAATATCAAGCACAAGAGACGGTGATGAGCTAGTAGCCTTTCAGATTCATTTTTTCTCTATCAAATATTTCAAGTAAATGATACTTCTTTAGTATCGAATATCATTAGTTAGTCCACACAGGATAAGGGTGTTGCTACTGACAGAAATGTAACTGGTAAAAGATCCAGGAGTTTTAGCTTCATACAAGAACTTAATTTTTCGACAAATACAGTAGTACTATCTTACCACCTTAAACCATAGAATGTATTTAGAGACTGGTTCATTGCAAGCAAAGAACACACGTATAAACTAGATATTCCAGTATATTAAATGACCATCCTTTACTGGTCACTCCTTTTCATAGTGGTCAAGGAAGTTTTCTTCACGCCATTAGGTCAAGAGTTTAAGGCTGGTAAGTCGGAAACAAAAAAAAAATGACCATCCAAGACCAGGCCACAACTTTATGTCGATAAACTGCTTAATACTTCTCAATCAGACCAACTATTAATTTACCCGACTTAGATCAGGTGCTTACATGGGAAGCATAATGAAACCCAAACGAAAACTCTAACCAAATGCACTTAAGTTCAACTATTTCTCCACCAAGATTACACCACAAGCTCTCAAAATTATGCAACAAAGATACAGAGACTTCCTTACAAAAGCTAAAGCAAAACAAAAGAAGCTAAATGCTCATGGCGCTATCTCAATAATTTTTGATAACCAAAATATATATAAGCAGTGGCACTATCTCAATAATTAACCAAGGGAAATTACAAAGAGAAAAAAACACATAAACTAACATTCAATGCCACAGTTCAGCAAAAGGCTGGACCATATAAAGACTACAAGTACTTCAGATGATTCAGATAACATCCACACTTCTCAATTTTAGTAAATTCATCACAATTACCCCTAAAAACAATGAAATTTAGCCATATGTCACTTGAGTCTGCATATTGATATGCAAAAAAGATAGAAACTTTAAAACAATTTAGTCCTTCAGTTAATTTTTATAAAAAATAATTTTTTTTTAAAAAAAACAACCCTTTACCTAAAAACATCACAGAATAGCACGAAAACCCAATATAACAAATATTCAAATCTAACAGATTAACCTAAAGATCACTTTTTTAGCATACAATACAGCCAATACACGCTTAATTTTCTACGAGGATCAAACATAAAATCAATAAAAAAGATATACAAATATTTTTTTTTTAAAATCTCACCGGTCAATCGAATCAAAAGCTTTCCCTGATATTTCTAATAAGAATTAAAACTCAGAAAAATAACTTTTCTCCTTCCCCTATCGAAAACCGAACAATTTTCCAAAAGAAAAAACAATTAGATCAGAATCTACATAAATCAGAATTAAAAGCTTCAACAAAAGAAAAAAAAAAGGCGGAAATTGATAATAATGAAAATACCTTAAACCAGAAGAGATAATTGGAGAAACCGAGAGGGGAATAAATTGAGAGGATTATTAGAGAAAGAGAGATTGGGGGCTGAAAGGAGAAAAAAGGCAAGAGAGAACGATTGAATTGTTGAATTATTTTTTTTTATTTTTTTCTTTATGGCTATTATGGGTCCTATACGGAGTATTTAGAACTTAGCTTGCTTTTTCACTGTCTAAACTAACGTCTTTTTTACCTTTTTGCCATTCCCTTTTCGTTACGGAGATTTGTTTTCTCCGACTTTTGTTACGGAGATTGGCAATTATTTTTTTGGATAGAGATGCAAGCTAATTAATTACTATTAACTAATTAATTTGAAAATATCAAACATCTTTGTAACAACATTTGACGTTTAGATTTATTTGAATTATATAAATAAAAATTATTTAAAATTTAATTTTTTTCTATTTTAGTATTACATATAAAATATAAAAAAATTATTCAAATTTAAAATCTCAAAAATATATATATATATATATATATTAATTAAATATTAAAAATCTAAATATCTTATTAATAAATTCATAACTAAAATGTGCAAAGATTTAAAATTTTGTGCAATAAAATTAAAATATACAAGGATATCTTCTAAGAGATTGAACGAAATCTTTAACTATGGAAGTAACATAATATTCTTTAACACGCGTGGTGTATTATATTTTTAAATATTTGGTCAAAATCTTTAAACTTATCGTTAATTATCCTAGAGATTTTATAGCCATAGAGAGATAATTTTATAAAAAGCTTACTGTTATAAAGATGGACGTAGATGTTATAGGTAAAAAAAACTGTTATAGATAGATAAGTATAACATAAAAAATCGATACGGAAAAATTTAGCTTTTATAATGAACGTCTGTCATACAAAAATATTGTTATAGAGAGGACTCACCGTAATAATAAACTAATTAAGTGGAGAGTCTTTTTCTTTTCTTTTTTTCCTCCTTTTTTCTGATGATATAGAACAATTTTTCTTTATTACTCTTGGAAAGGCATAAAATTGAAAAAAGATTTTCAGAATGAATAAACTTTCCACTTAATCACCTTAACATTACTAACTAAAGGCTTACTTTATTTGAATTATGAACAATATGTTATTTAATTACCTTTAAGGAATTTTTTTATATATGTCATTGGCCTTTTATCAAGAATTTCCTGTACAAGAAAAATAAAAACTAGGAGAGGAGGGTTCAAGTTATAAGAATTTCTACCTTTTTATCAGGCTGTTGAGCTACAATAGCTTTAATGTCAACATCTAGAAAAAAGGGCAAGGCAAATTCTACTTCAAATAATATGCTAACAAAAAAATATTTTATCTTATTTTATTTTAAATATTTCCTAAATTTGTAAATGGAGAAATAAAAAATCAAAATATAGAGGAAGAGTTACACTCCTACCCCTCCAACGCCTCTCTACAAAATAAACAATTTCAATTTTGTTTTTCATGTAATTATTTTTACGTTTAATCAGATTTTTAATAAACTCCACAAGATAAAGCAAAATTGTCGTTATAATCTTAGAATTACACAAACTAGTTGCATCACATTTTTCATTTGGTTCCATTAACTTAAAGTCGTCGTCGTCGTTCTCTTCTTCTTCTTTTCTATTTAAATAAGTAAATAGTAGTTCGATCTTAAAAATAACAGTAATTTTACTCATTTCTGCCGTATGACAATTCATTTTCACTATATTTTTCGAGTGAAAAAAATTCCAATTATACCTTCGCAAAACCCACTATTTGGACATAGAGGATCCATTAACAGATAAGCAAGTAATACTCCTTTAAAGCAGACAGACAATTCTCAACAAACTATTGTATAAATAGTATAGGTACTTACAACTCAAGAAAAAACAAGCATTGACATTTTGACAACATAGTAAAACTATTTTTATTGGTATCTATACCATTAATTAAACGTCAAAAATGAAAGCAGCTAAATTGCCTTACTAACTTCGGGCTCTTTAATTTGATGAAAACATCCTACTAACTAGCAGTGCTATTGAATTTCAGCCATTCGACATGCATTGCTAACAAATAGTATTGCTTTATTTTATGTACTATTTGGTCTACTACTAAGATTTTCTCAGTTCTTACTTCATTTTTTTTGTTTGTTTGTTAGTTAGATTTGTTTTGACACTCACAAATGATTTGCTATTAGAAAAGGAAAAAGAAGCATTCACATAAGAAAAACTTATTTGTACCTAATATCTGTATCAACCAATTATATGCAAGGCGTAGTGTTAGCAATAAATTTTGTGTCTGAGAATTAATCAAAGGCGAGAAAATAGTGATAAATTTCAATATTTTGATTAGAAAAATATGGTGGGTTACAAACTCTAAAATATCTCAAATGTAAAAGAGATATAGTTCTCTAAACTTTTTCCTCATGAACGTTGCTTCTCGAGAACTTGATATTGAACTTAACGGACCTTGGATTTGATTCATGAACTTTTTCTTAAATTTGTTGCAACTCATGAACAATTTGATGATCGTCACGAACTAGGGCTTAACATTCAACTATTGTGCACGAACGATTGGAAATCGCCAGCTTGAAATCTTAGCTTGACCTCATCCGATTTGATCACTGACAAAGATTTAGAAGAAGAGTTGGAATGCTTTCTTTAAAGCTTCTCTAGCTTTCCTTCTGCTTGCTTAATGTACATTGTATCTCCTTTTGACTTGTGGGAGCTTTCTATTTATAATTGTGGAATAGAAGAGTAGTGATAAGCATTTGTTTTGATTTGATTGGTTTGTTTGAATTTGAACCAATCCCATGTATTTACACTTGGCATGCTTGGATTGGTCAGTCGACTTGACTTGGAATACCACGTGGCTCTACATATGGCAAGATTCTATTGACTACGTCATTTGATTTGCCGCCATAGAGTTTGACATGTGGCATTAGTCTGAGCTTTAAGTTAAGATGAACTAATACCCACTTGGTCCATGAGCTAATGAAATGAACTAATATATTGGAGTCCAACTAAATGGACTTGCCCAAATAAAATTAGTCTTTCATTTAAGAGATTTTCTCCAACATATAAATTAGAAATTTATTTATCCCCTTTAACTAAAGTTTCCTATTTATTAAAACTAACCTTTTTAAAAAAATTGTATGTACTCCTCCTTAAAGGCTCCCAAAAACCATAGTCTTAATTAGGGAATAAAAATAGGAAGAAGCTGCCTGTTTGGGGACGAAAGAAGAGGGTTTTGAAATTGAGAAGAAGTTGGGAAGCAAGATTACAAAGGGAGTAATAGACGCGGGGAAGGGGGTTGAGATGCCTAAAATTAAGAGATCCTAATTTATCATAATTTTGTTATATAATTAGTAAATTGTATACTAATAGTAATTAAGTTAAAACCTTAGTGAGGGTAAAGAGGTCTATAATATAGCTTAGCTAGGTAAACTCTCTTACTTTTATTGAAATTGGACTCAAATAATTAACCTTAATTTGGATAGTATTTCTAATTAAAGAATTTACTCAAATTTAATATTAACTTTAATCCCATAAAAATAATTACGTCTACACATATTAACACGTTATCGTCCTTGGTGATTGCAGCAAAAAGCTGATACATGACCCACGAGACATAGAAGAAAAACTTAGACAATATTTTTTCTTTCTTTGTGACTTGTAAATATTAGAGCCATCTCGTTGGCTACGTGGTTATTCGAAATAAAAATTTACTCGCATGTTACATGAATTCAATAAATGTAGGTATGTGGTTTAATACACACATTTATCAACTAGAATATAACCAAGAACAATTCCTTAGAAGCAAACACTCTCTCCAACGGCTAACCCAACGACTATATTGTCCAGCGCGTCTCTTCACGCTCCACCAGATGGAGCCGCCGGAAGGCCTGCTTCTGGCGCGTAAGGAGAAGCAAAACATCCCTCTTGAGGGAGCGACACTACCCTCTGAAGCAATTGAAAAGAAAATCTCTTATGCGATATCGGTCACGGCTCTGTCATCCTCTAATTTGAACCAAATACGCCATGAAAGGGAGAAGGTAATTGCAAAGCATACAACTCACAATGAAATGCCAGCTGTGATATTCAAGGCTAAAGATTATTATGGCATAATGGCAGAAGAATGTAAGTATACTATTGTTGGTAGATTTCTGAAACCCCGCCCCAAAATTGATAGAATTAGGTCAAGGTTTAAGGAGTTGATAACGCTGAAAGGATCTGCCAGAATTGGTATCTATGACAATTACAATGTCTTCATCGATTTATTTAATGAGGAAGATTGGCAAACGGTATGGTTTAAAAGGGTAATTGAAATTGATGGTCGGCAAATGTGGTTACAAAAATGGTCCCCTGATTTTAAGCCTGAGGAAGACCTTCTTGTTGCCCCAGTATGGGTTCTACTGCCGGGATTGCTATTTCACATGCACACATGGCATTATGTTAAATAAATTCTTAGCTCTGTTGGAACCCTTTTGGTTCTAGATGCGGCAACTTATGAAAGAACTAGACCAAGTATGGCCAAGATTAGGGTGGAGGTTAATCTTCTTAAACCTCTTCCGGAAAGTGCATTCATAGGCCAAGAATATGAGGACTCACCACTAGATGGTTACACTCAAAAATTGGAATATGAGGGCATACCTAAGTATTATAAGCATTGTAGGAAATTGGGGCACAACGTGATTGAATGTAGGGCCTTAGAGAAGAAGATTGCAACTAATGTCGAGGAGGTACAAGACAAAAACAAGGAGAAACTAACTAAGAACAAAGTAGCAGGTAAAGAATAAGATCACAACAGTAATATAGAGAAAGATGCGACAGAAAATATGAAGAATCAGGAATTATTAGAGGGAGAACAACTTCTGAACACAAAAACTCAAAGTCTCAATGCTGAAAATATGAAACAGAGGACTAACAGGCCTTTGTTACAACAGAATATTGATACAGAAACAAGAAGGAAGAAGAAAAAGAATAAGAAAGCAAAGAAAATGCCAAAAAAGAAAAGTAGTGTCAAATTCAAACCTGCTATCCGAGATAAGATCACTAAGAAGCACTATCAAGTTAAGCTCTCATCAGTTTTACAATAATTAGCAGCCTCGATGATTGAAGGTAATCAGCAGGAGGATACTCTTAATCAAGATCGAGTAGCAGAAGGTGAGCCTACAGTTACTACTAATCAACATCAGGAAATAGGAGAAATCAAAGTAGATGGTACAGGGAAGGAGAAAAAGAGCAATGATAAAGAAAGTAGTGACCAACAAAAATTGAAAGGAGACAATTGTGAAAATATTGCAATCACAGAGGCTACAACTGAGGATGTCCAGTTCATTAGCTTACCCTCGGAGATCAAAAACCAAAAAGCCATAAATATTTACGTTGATCTTAATTAGGAACACCTGACAAATCAAAGCCAGATGCCAGAATGTTACAACCAAGAACATATCAACCATGTTGAAGAAGAAGCTACTATGGAATCCAAAACTATGACTGATTGAGATGAGGTTACTTCGCAGAACCTAAATGAAGATGAAGGTTCTTACACTAGAGGAAAAAGCAGAAGCAGAAAGAATGACAAAAAAAACAGTAAACAAAAAGAACTTACAGAGACTACTGAAAATTTTATAGGAAAGAATGACTCTCGTAAATCTCCAATGGCCAGAGGAAGAAGCAGAAACAAAAAAGTTGGAAGACAAAACAAAGACAACACTTCTACTTCCTGCAAAGGAAGAGGAAACAAACAACACACCTCCCCCTCAACGCAATGATTAGTATAATATTTTGGAATATAAGAAGGGTGAGGTCAAAGAAGGTTATTCACAGACTTAAACTTCTTATCAACATCAACAAAGTAGTTTTTGTGGCTATTTTCGAACCCTTTGTGGATATGAGTAAGATAGATGGGTACAAAAGGTTCTTAGGATTTCAACACTGTTAGGCTAATGTCACTGGTAAGATCTAGTGCTTCTGGAACTACCTGGATCACACTGAGGTATTAGCAAATAATGAACAACAAATTACTCTCAAAATGAAAGATAATGTTGCAGATACATGAACCTTTATCACAGCAGTATATGCCAAAAGTACTACTAGTGAAAGAAGGGATTTGTGGGATAGCATTCATAGCATGAACAACACTATTGATGGCCCATGGTGTATTAGTGGTGACTTCAACATTATCATGGATCCGGCTGAAAAACTAGGGGGTAATCCCCACAGGGCATACAAAAGTTTGGATTTTATTAGCACTTTGGAATCCTGTGTCTTAATGGACATTGGCTTCACTGGCCCTAGATACACTTGGTATAACAACAGAAGGCTAGCAAAAGAATTTGGAAGAGACTGGATAGAATAATGATCAATGATCAATGGGCTCAACTCTTCCAAAACAATATGATAAACAATTTGGTAAGGAATGGTTATGATCATAGACTCCTACTACTTAAGTGTCATAATGATCAACAACATCACATTAAATACTTTAGATTCCTCAATTTCTAAACCACTCAACCAGGTTTTCTGGATATGATTCAGGAGATATGGAACACAAATATTGAAGGTAATGCTATGTGGAGGCTTCAAAGTAAGCTGAAACTTCTTAGTAAGCACCTTAGTCAATGGTCGAAGGATAACATTGGGGACATTCACGAACAAGTAAGCTCCTGGGAAGCTAAAGTGTAAATCCTGGAAGAGATTGATATGCAAAACAACAATGAGCAAGGAAGGGAAGATCTAAACATAGGTTATACTGAATATACTAGGTGGTTGGGTATGCAAGAATCTTTGATGAAATAGAAAGCTAGAATTAATTGGTTCAAGGATGGTGACTGCAACACTAGCTATTTTCACAGTATCCTGAGAGACAGGAGAAGAAGACTTAAACTACATAGAATTAAGAATCACCGAGATAGATGGATATAAGTGATGAAAAAATTGCTAAGGCTGTTGTCAAGCACTTTAAAAGTTTCTTCAATCTAGACCAGCAGCCTACTATGAGCAATTATATCCTTAATTGCATCCCTAACCTTATTACAGAAGATGATAATAAGATGCTTATTATGATGCCTTTGGAAGAGAAAATCAGAGAGTTTGTCTTCCGTATGAGCATTGATAGCTCTGCTGGACCTGATGGCTTTAATGGAAAACTTTTTCAAGCTACATGGGATATCATCAAGCATGACATCATTGAATTTGTCACTAAATTTTATTCCCACACCTGCATAACTCTCATTCCCAAGGTGGATTCTCCTTCCAGATTTGAAGAGCTTAGACCTATTAGTCTAAGCAATTACACTAGTAAGATCATCTCAAAACTCTTAACCAGATGGTTGAATTCTCTTCTTTCTAAGCTAATCTATTAAAATCAAGGTGGTTTTGTCTCTGGAAGACTAATTACGGAAAATGTGATGCTCGCTCAGGAGATCATTCATGATATCTCCAAACCTAACGGGGGGGGGGGGGGGGGGGAATATTGTTATGAAACTTGACATGGCTAAAGACTATGATAGGCTTTCCTGGAGCTTCCTTATTGATATCCTAAACAAATTTGGCTTCTGCAAAGAATGGTCTGATATGATTTGGAGAATGTTCTCGAATGTCTGGTACTCGATTATTATTAATGGAATAAGACATGGCCTCTTTACTTCTTCACAGGGTCTCAAGCAAGGGGATCCTTTATCCCCCTCTCTCTTTATTCTTGTTGCATAAGTATTGACTAGATCTCTAAACAGTCTCATTCATAAGGAGAACTTCACTAGCTTCTCTATGAATAAGAGAGGTCTTCAAATTAATCACCTAGCTTATGCTGACGACATTGTTATATTCTGTGGTGGTAACTTCAAAACTGTCAAGATGGTGATGAAAGAAATCAGAAAGTATGAAAAGGCATCGGATCAGCTTGTCAACAAGGATAAAAGCTTCTTTCTCACTGGCCCTAAAGCTAATGCTCATAGAATCAACAGATTGAGAGATTGCATAGGATTTGTGGACAAGAGTTTCCCTTTCACTTATCTTGGTTGTCCAATTTACATTGGTAGAAAAAAGATATGCTACTTTGATAACATGGTTACTAGAGTTGTTAAGAGATTGAATAGATGGCAAGGTAAAATATTAACCTATGGTGGCAGAGTGGTTCTCATCAAGAGTGTTTTATAGCCTATGCCTACTTACACTCTTACTACTTTAAATCCTCCCAAAGGAACTTTAAATCTTATTAAAAAATACATGGCTAGGTTCCTTTGGGGAACCACTGGAAAAAAAAGAATTATCACTGGTGCTCCTGAAAAAACTTGTACTTTTCTAAAGATGAAGGTGGCATTGGTATTAAAAGTCTTGAAGATATCTCTAATACTTTAACTATCAAGAGATGGTGGAGGTTTAAAACAAAACCTTCATTATGGGCTGATTTCCTTAGAGCTAAATACTGTCCAAGAAGTCATCCTGTTAAAAAGAAATGGATCTCGGGTAACTCACAAGCTTGGAAGAACTTGCTATTGGCTAGAGACAAAGCTGAAGGCAACATCACTTGGCTTATTAACTCTGATGATTGCAATTTTTGGTGGGACAACTGGACAATGACAGACCCTCTGGCTTATAGCAATGCTAATATCGTTACCAACATTGGTAATAATACCAGTATTTGCGAGTTTATAAGTTATGGTGGCTGGGACATGAATAAGCTGCGCAACACTCTTACAAACCAAATGGTGGAAGTTATTAGCAACATTAACATTGGCCAACCAACTGATGTAGATGATGTTGTATGGAACATAACTGAAGATGGCCAATATTCTAATAAATTTGCCTGGCATACCATTCTAAATTAGAGACCTACTAACATGTTTTTCAGTAAGCTTTGGCATAACTCTATCCCCTTTAAATTCTCATTTCTTACTTGGAGATTGTATTTATGTAAACTCCTTTTTGATGAAGTTCTGGCTAGATTTGGCAACCAAATAACCTCCAGGTGTAGTTGCTGTCAGATGCCTAACAATGATTCTATTCAACACACCTTTGTGGAGGGAGAAGCATCTAGGCATGTATGGAAATACATAGGTGCTCCTTTAGGAATCACTCACCACCAGTGGCCGATCAATAGAGTTATTAAGGAATGGTGGGATACTAATCCAAAAAATGCTATACACAAGCTTCTATTACAGATTACGGTCATTTGCAGGGAACTTTGGAAAAGCTAGACGGCTTGTAAATATGGGGAGCAAAAATAATTCTACAAAAGTAGGATGAAATTTCAAACCATTTGGCACATTCAAGCAGCCCTTCAAATTACCTATCCCAACTATAATTTAACAAGTACATGGCCCAACATTTGTAATATGATTGAAAGACTTCAACATACCGTGAATATCAAGCAAGTCGCCTGGAATAAGCCTATAGAGGGAATGTTCAAACTCAATACAAATGGAAGTTTTATCAGAGAAAATGGAAATGCTGGCATTGGAGGTGTGGTCAGAGACAATGATGGAGAATTCCTGATGGCATTTTCTTTCCCTGTTCAATGTAGCAGTAACAATCAAGCTGAAGCAATGGCGGCCAACTTTGGCATTAAATGGTGCACTCAATATGGGTTAAGCAGGATTCATATTGAATTGGATTCTATGGTTATTGTCAATATGCTTATCAATAGGGGAACCAACAACCTTAAATTAAAGAATATCATCATGGATACTACTCATGCTCTCAGAGACGCTACTGTTCAGATTTCTCATTGCTTCAGAGAAGCAAATCAAGTGGTGGATTTCCTCGCTAAGTTAGCATCTTCTAGTGGAACTGGCACCTTATATCACTCTCTCCAACAGATGCCAAGAGAGGCTAAGGGACTATTTTAACTAGATAGATGGCAACTTCCTTCAATGAGAAGAAGATATGATAAGTGTAATTTTTTTTGTAAGCTGATTGTATAGTTCGGATTAGTGAAAGGAACTAGGCTTTCCTTTCTTTCATCAGTTGTAGAGGTAAGGTCCATGTCCCCTCTATCTTGTACTCTTTTGTTTATATATAGACATGGTAGGGGTCTTGCCTAACCCCCACACCAAAGGCTCCAACTTGAAGGTGATGGCTTCAAATTTTTTTTAAAAAATACACACATTTATCAATTAGAGGGGGAGCTCGGGCCCTCGAGAATCCGCGTACCGCCACGGGAGATCATTTCTTGGAGAAAATGTGTCTTTTTACTTTAATTTGTAACTACTAAAAATAAATTATTTAATTTAATGTAAACAGTAAGTGTGAATAAATATTTATCATTATTCGAAGAACTCCGCAAGTCCGAGAAACTCCTATTGGTGACTCAGGATTAATTGCGGTATCAACAAGAATATATTGACTGATTATCTATCAAAAAAAAAACATTGTCATGTTACATTCATCTAATTTTAGATTGCCTCACTGTTTCGAAAGATTTAATTACCTAGAACATATAGGGGACCTTCATATGATAATTCAGAGGTGTTTTCAATGGCAATGGTGATCTCATTTTGTTCATCAAATGTAAGAAGGTAAGTGTTTATTATTCTTCATATAAATAAGAAGTTAAGAAGGGAATATTGAGATTTACCCTCACTTGCGCGTTTGATATTTTTTTGTAGTTATTTGGTTTAATTTATTGAACTAAAAAAATAAAATATGCGGAATATGAAATAAATTATGTGTTTGATTATTCTTAGTTCAGTTTAGTGGAACGTGAGTCTCAAAAATTTTATGTCGTAGGTTCAAATCGCTTGAGAGAGGATACGATTAGCAAAGTTGAAGTCTCTCAATTTCCTAATGAGAAAGAAGGAAAAGTGCTTTTTATATTACCTAAAATTAATATAAAAATTTAATTTTAACGTTACATTTCTCAAAGAATAATTTTGAGAAAGGATAGCCTTTATCATTTAATTATTTATACCAAGATAGCTAATCTAAAATATTATTTCACATTGAATACGTAATTTAAAAACAATACCATAATTATTTATATCTATCTATATTTATATCTATATCTATATCTATCTATCGATATCTATCTATCTATTTATCTATCTATCTATCTATTTATATCTATATTATTATAAAAGTACGAATATTTTATGCTAAATGTTGAACGACTAAATTATTCCCGAAATATTGATTAATTTTTATACCCTTAAATATTTATATAATTTAAGGATATAATTATAAATTACCCAAAAATAAAATTCCTTTCCAATTTAAACTACAAATACGTCATCCCTGCAAAGTTGATATTGGGTACAATTCTATGCGGACTCAATGGACTGCTACTCTCCGCCACTATACTTGGATAGAGGATAGTAGCTCTCTTTTTTTCCGTCAACAATATGCATGGTTCATATATTTCGTTCTCCAATTTGTATGAGATTTAGAATTTTTATATTTTTGTAAATATATGAGATTTTGATTTATTCCATATAAACTAATATTAGCATATAACCAAAAAATAAAAAAAGACAGCAAATCATTCTTCTCCGGTATGTTACAACTAAGCCGATCTAGAATTAATAATTTGAAATATCACATATTTCATTAAATTTTTATATGCAGGTCATTAAGTTATTTTTTCTTATAACTACATCAAATAGAGAACAGAAATGCACAGCGTGTAATGTACTAGATTTATGGACATGCGTTTATTTTCTTTAAGAAAGACAACGAAAATATCATGAAATAATTATTTTTTTACATAAAGTAATAATTTGATAATCGAAAGGGTAAATTGGAATTATCTTTCTAAAACACTGTTTAATTGACATATATTGAGACACGATATAAGAAATGTCCATAATCTAGATTTGGATGTGAAGTATTTTATTTTCATTAATGTAATCCTATAAATAAACCATATGAATATGATGTGCAATACGTTCTAAGAAGATTAGACAATAGTGGACAACTAAACCTCTAGATGAAGCTGAAATTTGTAGGAATAAAGCGCCAAATTAGTAAATTATTTTTAGGATTTAACTATTCATGTAGGATAAAATTATAATCACCATTAGTATTTGAATTCTACTATAAATAAGATAGAGAGAGTTGCCGGGTTTACTTCGAAGACTAAAACTGTAACGACCCGACCGGTCGTTTCGAGTGTTATAGCCCTGATCCCCTATTAACTGCGTCTCTCATATCTATTTCTGCTATTGTGACTTGCTGGGAGATTTCGTTTTAATTTTTGGAGTGTTTTGGGATACTTAGTCTCTAAACGGAAGCTTAAGCCTTGGGATTTGGACTGTAGTCGGAACTGTGAGAAGACGACTCCGGAATGGAGTTCTATCGATTTCGTTAGCTTCGTTAGGTGATTTTAGACTTAGTGGCGTGTGCGGATTGTGTTTTGGAGGTCTGTAGCTCATTTGGGCTTGAAATGGCGAAAGTCGAAGTTTTGAAGATTTTGACCGGTAGTGGACTTTTTGATATCGGGGTCGGATTTTGATTCCGAAAGTTGGAGTAGGTCCGTAAGGTTGATTATGACTTGTGTGCAAAATTTGGGATCAATCGGACGTGGTTTGATAGGTTTCGGTATTGGTTGTCGAATTTGAAAGTTTCAAGTTCTTTAAGTTTGAATCGGAGGATGATTCATGATTTTAGCGCTTTTTGATGTGGTTTAAGGGCGAGACTAAGTTCGTATAGTATTTTAGGACTTGTTGGTATATTTGGTTGAGGTCCCGGGAGCCTCGGGTTGATTTCGGATGGTTAACGGACCTTTTGAACTTAAGAGAAGATAGCAGATTTCTAGTGTTTTTGTTGCAAACATTTCTTCATCGTGTTCACGAGAGAGGTCTCGCGATCGCGTAAGGCATCAGAGTAGCCAGTTGAAGTTGTTCTTCGCGTTCGATTATATGGGGACGCGATCGCGTAGGTTGGTCAGGCTGTGCATCGCGAACGTGTGGGCTAGGTCGTGTTCGCGAAGAGGAAGTAAAGCAGTAGTAGAATTCAAGTGTTGTTCTTCGCGAACGCGTGGGGTTGTTCGCGATCGCGTAAGTATGCGAGCCAGTGAATCGCGTCCGCGTTGTGTTTTCCGCGTTCGCGTAGGATAAATTTTGGGGCAGCGAAGTTGTGCTTCGCGATCGCGATTAAGGAATTACTGGGCAGTATTACACATTTTAAAAACGAGGGTTTGGCCATTTTTATCAAAACTTGAGTTTGGGAGCTCGAATTTCTCACGACCCAAAATCTCACCCGTCGTGATGGCGCCTATCTCAATACTAGGCAAGCCGAAAATCTCAATAAGCCATAATTTCTCTCAAGATTGAAAATATAATATTTAAATACAATACAAACACTCCCCAAAACCTGGTGTCACTGAGTACATGAGCATCTAATATGAATGCAAGTCTGGAAAATATAGTCTATAATAGTCTGAGACCAAATACAGTGAACAAAGAGATAGAGAAGGAGAGGCAAGGTCTGCGGAACACGGCAGCTACCTCAAAATCTCCTGAAAATCAACCGTGCGAAAGGATCAACACCCGCTATGTCCGGGAACACTTGGATCTGCACACGAAGTGCAGGGTATAGTATGAGTACAACCAACTCAGCAAGTAACAATAATAAATAAGGAACTGAAGATAGTAACGAGCTACACAATTATGGTTCATTTCCAGTAATCCCAGCAAAGAATAGACATGCTATCAAATCTGCCAGTTTAATGTCAAATCAATTTTTATACAGTTCATGTTCATGTAATCTGTATATCAACAATCTTTCAGAAATTTCACAACAATGACAGATAGCAACTAAGTGCAACAACAAATGGAATTCAAGTACAACCTCTCAGAACAACAATCACTCACTGGGCTCCCAGCCCTCATCACTCACTCAATGGGTACCCGGCTCACTGGGGGTGTACAGACTCCGGAGGGGCTCCTACAGCCCAAGCGCTATAATCTACACGGACAACTCACGTGCCATAATATAAATATCTTGATCCGCACGGCCAACTCACGTGCTATAGTATAATATAAGGATCCGCACGGCCAACTCACGTGCTATAGTATAATATAAGGATCTGCATGGCCAACTCACGTGCTATAGTATAATATAAGGATCTGCACGGCCAACTCACATGCTGCACGGACAACTCACGTGCTATAGTATCAATATCTCACAATCAGGACCTCGGCCTCACTCAGTCATAAATCTCTCCAGTCTCTCGGGCTCTCAATAATCATGAAATCAGCCCAAACAACAATGATATGATGTATCAATAATAATAACAGAGACTGAGTACATATAGCATTTAGTAGGCAATTCAACAAGTACGCGACCTCTGTGGGTCCCAACAGTACTATCACATAGCCTAAGCATGATTTCCAATATGATTTACAGTCAAATTTTATCAACACATAGAGAGCATATAGCTAACAACAAATTATTCAACTTTACAGTTTTTCGGGACGAACCAAGTCACAATCCCCTCGGTGCATGCCCACACGCCCGTTACCTAGCATGTGCGTCACCTCCAAAATAATCACATGATACCGAAATTCGGGGTTTCATACCCTCAGGACCAGATTTAAAATTGTTACTTACTTCAAGCCGTGAAATTCTTATTCTGCAATGCCCTTTCCTCGTGAATTGGTATCCAAACGCCTCGAATCTGGTCATAAATAATTTGTTTCAGTCAATAAAATTCATTGGAATTAATTTCATAAGAAAATAATGATTTTTCATAAAAATCTGAAAATTAGCTCAAAAATCGCCCGTGGGGCCCATGTCTCGGAACTCGATAAAAGTTACAAAATCCGGAAGCCCATTCAATCACGAGTCTAACCATATCAATTTTACCAAAATTTGACCCCAACTCGACCCTCAAATCTTCAATTTAAACCAAGAGGGTTTTCAAATTTTCCCTACTCAATTCACCAATTTAAATAATAAAAACAACCATGAATTTGGGTAATTTAACCAATATTGAGTTAAGAACACTTACCCCATTATTTTCTCTGAAAATCACCAAAAATCACCTCAAATCCGAGATCCAAATCGTCAAACTCACTGCGCAGGCTTTTCTTCTTCACGAACGCGGTCAGTGCCTCGCGTTCGCGAAACATAAAATATCTCCCGTCCAAATTTCTCCTTCGCGAACGCGACATCACCCTCGCGTTCGCGAAGCACAAAATGCCTCTGCCTCAATGCCTTCTATGTAAATGCGTTCAACCTCTCGCGAACGCGATGCTTCGTTCCCCCTCACTACGCGAACGTGACACCCCCTACGCGAACGCGTAGACCAATTACCCTGGGTCCTCAACTGCTTCCTCTTTTCTTCGCGAACGCGTAACACGTCTCGCGTTCGCGATGCACACCCAATCCACCCTTCGTGAATGCGTGCTTCTCTTCACGAACGCAAAGAGCAAACATTTCCAGCATCTCAGTTCCTCTTCGTGAACGCGAGGCTCCATTCGCGAACGCGATGAAGGAAACCAGATGGTGCATCAGAAAAATTCCAACAGAGTTCTAAGTCCAAAATCCAACCCGTTAACTATCCGAAACTCACCCGAGCCCCTCGGGACCTCGATCAAATATACCAACAAGTCCTAAAATATTATACGGACTTAGTCGAACCCTCAAATCACCTCAAACAACGATAAAATCATGAATTACACCCCAATTCAAGCCTAACGAACTTTGAAATTTCTAATTTCTACAAACGACTTCGGAACCTATCAAATCACGTCCGATTGACCTCAAATTTTGCACACAAGTCATAAATGACATAACAGATGTATTCCAATTTTCAGAATCGGATTCTGACCCCGATATCAAAAAGTCAATCCCCCGATCAAACTTCTAAAAAATCAAACTTTCGGCATTTCAAGCCTAATTCCTCTACGGACTTCCAAATAATATTCCGGACACACTCCTAAGCCCAAAATCACCATATGGATCTATTGGAATCATCAAAATTTAAATCCAAAGTCATTTACACATAGTTCCATATCCGGTCCACTTTTCTAACTTAAATTTTTAATTATGAGACTAAGTGTCTCATTTCACTCCAAGTTCCTTCCGGACCCGAACCAACTAACCCGATAAGTCATAAATCAATTGTAAGACATAAATTGAACAGTAAATGGGGGAACGGGGTTGTAATATTCAAAATGACCGGCCGGATCGCTACAGGATTTGGACTAGATTTTGGGGAATTTTAAGAGACATCGATTGGGTAATGATTCTACACTCTATTTTGGTTATACCCCACTACTCTATCATTAATTTCATCTTTAATTTCGGATTTTGGGGTTGAAATTTGGGAAAAATTGGAAGAAGTTCTTCAACTAAGATTTCAAGTTTTGAAAGGGGATTCGTGGTCGGATTCGAGTAATATTTATATGGTTGGACTCGTGAGTGAATGGGCGTTCATATTTTATGACTTTTACTCGATTCCGAGATGTGGGCCTGGGGAGGCGTTTTGGGGCGATTTCCTAATTTCTCGCTTTATCTTAGATTTCATTGACTAGATTAGTTTCTTATAGCTATATTTATGGTATATAATTGATTTTGGCTAGATTTGGGCTATTTGGAACCGGATATTCATGGGAAGAGCATTGCTACCGACTGATTTAGCTTGGTTTGAGGTAAGTGGCTTGTCTAACCTTGTGTGGTGGTAATCCCCTTAGGATTTGGTACTTATTTTACTATGTGAGTGCCGTGTACGCGAGGTGAAGAGTGTGTACACGGGCTATTTGTTGAAAAACCTGATTTTTACTGAGAAATTCCCTATTTACACCTTTAATTGAATATACTAGCATGCGTAGTTACCCTGTTAGCTTAGAATAACATGTCTACGTGCCTTATTTGCTTTGTTGAACTCTTTGCAGCATGCCTATTGAATTCCTGCTTCTTTTCCGACTTGTACTTAGTCTAGACTGTAGATTCTCTTATTGTACTTGTCGTTTGTAATTGATTGCGTTGTGTATTTACTTTGGGACTACGTGACGTTATTCCGGGAGATCCCCCTGCATATTTACTTTTGGGACTACGGGACGATATCCCGGGAGATCCCCCTGCACATTTACTTTGAGACTACGAGGCGGTACCTCGGGAGTTCTCCCTGTATATTTACTTTTGGGACTACGAGACGGTATCTCAGGAGATCCCCTGTCGCTTAATTCAGTGCACTGTTATGTTATTTCACTGTGCTTTCCTTTGTTGAACTTTAGTCTCTTATTATACTGCTTATTCTCCTATTTTTATTATTATATACCAGTGGGCCTGACCTGACCTCGTCATTACTCGACCGAGGTTAGGCCCGGCACTTACTGGGTACCAATTATGGTGTACTCGTGCTACTCTTTTGCACATGTTTTCTGTGCATATTCAGGTGCTCGTTATCAGCCGCAGTATCCGTGAGTTCGAGGCAGCTGTTGGAGGCAATTGTTAGGCTTACCTAGTCGTAGAGACTAAGCGTTGTCACGACGTGGTTCGGAGGGATATTTGGGTCATGACAAAAACCTTTCTAGATTAAGCTTAACACTTAAATATTTATTCACTCTAAACATGTACATGCAAAGATGACAAGGAACAAAGACATAACTACGCGATATACAAATTACAAACTTACATCATGGAATAAAAAAAAGTCATGGAAGAATAACTTGACAATCAAAAGGGTAAAGTGATTTTGACTTAATTTCTAAAATTGTAACTTGATTGACATTGACAATGTCTTTCTCAAATCGTCGGTTAAATGATATATTTTGAGAAATAACATGAAAAAATATCAAATGTTTAGAGTTAGATAAAATTTTGATTTTCAATATAAGGAAGAAAATAATTTTCATCTTTCTTTTAATGATTAGCGTGATACGTGAAACGCACGTACATAGAGACTAGTAATAAAATTATAAAAGCATGAATACAATGTTGGTAGACCAAAATAGCCCTGAAATATAGCTATAGTATTGGGCATAATTGTAATATTGTTATTATCCTTTTGTATCCAATTTGATTTTTAATTTGGTTTAGGCTTTGTTTTTCCAACAAAAATATATTAATGCAGCCCGTGTGTAGGAAGATTTGTAGGATTCCAACTTACTTCCAAAATGATGTACGAACCTATTCAAGTTTTATAAATATCTTTATGAATTCTCTTGATAATTAACAATAAAGTAAATAATACTCTTGTACATGCTTCTATTCGAATTGAATTTATTATGAATACATGACTATTGATCTAATGTTATGATTTGAAAGATAAAATATTTTTAAAAACAGTTCAATATTAGATAAAAATGGTAATTAATATTTGATAATATTGTAATATTTTAGAATCCAATATCTAAAATTTTGAATTCAACTAAAAGTAATATTATATTTGTACCTTTAGGCCGCTAAACCTGTATTTTGGAAATTCCAACAATAAGCTCCTCACTTTGCTAATAATCTATATCAATATCTATCTATCTATATTATTATAAAAGCATGAATACAATGTCGGTTTACAAAAATAACCTTATAATATTAAGCATAATTACTCATAATAAAATGACATAACCAAAATTTTAGATATTAGCCTTATAATCCTATTAGTTTTAGGACATAATACTACACGTTAGGAATTGAACAAGTAAATATCTTTAGTCATGTAATCATATTACTTTTAGGATATACTTCTTAAAAATTCGTATTATTAATTTAATTTGAAAACGTATTATAATGTCCTATTACAAATTTAATTTAAGAATGTATTATATTGTCCAAATTCATTTAGAAAAAGGAGAGCCTATATTATTATAAAAGTATAAATACAATATTAATATACCAAAATAGCCCTAAAATATTAAACGGAAGAACTCATAGGGAAAGGACATAACTGCAATAACCTATTTTTTGGACTACAATACCTTCTATGCTAATTTTTTATATTTAAAATTTTAAAATAAATAAAATTTTGTTTATTAAATTCTTAATAAAATCAATTTCTTAAGAATTCTCCGTATTGGCCATACATTACCACTCCATAATATCCAATATCAAGAAAAAAAATATATTAAATGGACTGCATAAAGAGTTGAAATTAAGAGAAAAAATACCCCCACAATAATATATTTTTATATTATATTTGAACTATTTTCCTACTCAAATAATATTTTTTAATTAATTTTTTATATAATATTAAAACAATACCCGATTATTAAACAATAACTAAGAAAATATTTACGAATATAAATGTGTGAGAAAGATTAAAAAAAATAGTTGGTAAGAGTCAATATCACTAATGATTCTACAGACATAAAGATCTAAAAGTGAAATACCATATCAATCTTTTACTCTTTGAAAATAAAATTTAAGGTAGATAAAATTATAATTAATATTAAATATTTAAAACAAGAGATGAACTAATATTAAGATATGAATCAACATAGAATAAATTATTTTTTATGTTAAAACCAAATAATTTAATCTATTAATTAATTATTTAGCAAGAGAATCCAATTCAATTATTTTTTAAATTCATCATATGTGTAAAATTCTTATTCAAGTTAAAAAAAATAAATCTTAGGGTACATAAATTTATTCCATGAAAAGAGAATTTGAACACAAAGTAAAAAGGTTAGTATATTATTAAGAATCAAAATGTTATACAAGTGTCTCAGGAAGCACAATCAAAGCTAAATCCTAAACAAGAACAAGCTTTCAATACTATATTATAAAGAGTCGACTCTGCTATAACAGGATTATTCTTTGTAGATGCCTCCGGCGGAATCGAAATAATATTTCTATGTCATGCATTACTTGCAAATATCATATCAAGAGGCATGACACTGTTAGCAATAATAGCAAGTGGTGTACCAATAACAATTTTATTGTGAGGCCACCCACTTTACATTTGATATACCTCTTCAAACAACTTAAATAATCATCACAAATATATCAAAGCAGAGCAATAGTGCTAAATTTATAAGGAAAGCAAAAATGATAATATGCGATGAAGCATTTATGGCTAAATATCAAACGATCGAAATAATTGTCCGGAGTTCTAGAGATATATTGGATATTAATGAACTGTTTGGTGAAAAATTAATGGTTTGGGAGGTAATTTATGTCAAGTACTATCAGTAGTTCCAAAATTGACAAAAGCAGAGACTGTAAAAGCTAGCTTGCCAAAGTTATACTCCTGGCTTCAAATGAAAAAGATTCAACTGACAAAAAATATAAAGTAAGAGAAGATCCAGTATTTAGTTGCCTTCTTTCTTCGTGTCGGAAACGAAGAAGAGCATCCAATAAAAGATGATTTGGTTCTTCCTGAACACTTGGTTATCAATCCCAATGATAATAGTAGTGCATTTAATAAGAGAAATATTTCAATCATTAGATTAAAATGCAATTTGTGCAAATCGCATGATAGAATTAAAAAGATATTGTAGCTGACAGAAATGAATATGTTGATCAACTAAATAAAAGGTTTATTGCAAAATTTTATAGTAAAAAAAATATTTTTTTTGTTTTTGATTCAGCAGAAAATGATACCAATAATTACTACCAAGAAGAATACTTAAATACTTTAATACCAAATGACCTTCTACCATACATGTTTGTTGTCAAGTTTATTATTTCTTACGTATTTTAGCGTCACCGTATGTATAATAGACTAAGTTAAAATTGATCTTCCATTGTATAAAGGTTGATTTTGAAGAAAAATATGCTCGACCTGCTACTGAAAAACTTAGATACACCGAATAAATTATGTAATTGTAACGATCCGGTCAGTCGTTTTGAGTATTACACCCTGTTACCCCATTTACTGTTCAATTTGTGCTTTACAGAGGTTATGTGACTTGTCGGGGGTAATTTGTTCGGGTCCAGTGAGATTTTGGAATGAATTGGAATGCTTAGTTCCAAGGTTTAAAGCTTAAGTTAAAATAGTCGACCGGATGTTGACTTAAGTGTAAACGACCCTGGAATAGAGTTTTGATGATTCCAATAGCTCTGTATGGTGATTTTAAACTTAGGAGCGTGTTCGGAAAATATTTTAAAAGACCGTAGTTAAATTAGACTTGTAATGGCTAAAATAGAAATTTAAGTTTGAAAGTTTGATCGGGGAGTTGATTTTTTGATATCGGGTGCGGAATCCGATTATAAAAATTGGAATAGGTCCGTTATGTCATTTATGACTTGTGTGCAAAATTTGAGGTCAATCGGACTTGATTTGATAGATTTCGGCATCGAATGTAGAAGTTGGAATTTCTTAGTTTCATTAAGCTTGAATTGGGGTATGGTTCATGGTTTTAGCATTATTTGATGTGATTTGAGGCTTCTACTAAGTTCGTATGATATTTTAGGACTTGTTGGTATATTTGGTTGAGGTCCCGGGGGCCTCGGGTGAGTTTTGGATGGTTAACAGATTGATTTTTAAACTTAAGGAATGTTAAAGCTGGGCAGCATCTGGTGTGATCGCTTCTGCGATGCCTTGGTCGCAGAAGCGACATCGCAGAAGCGAGTTTGGACTCGCAGAAGCGGAATGGGAAGGGGCAAGGCAATGTGCGCAGGTGCGGAACTTTTGCCGCATCTGCGTAGCCGCAAAAGTGGCTTGTTGACCGCAGAAGCGGGAAGGCGACGCAGAAGCGTAGTAAGGCCAGCCTTGGCAAGAACTACAAATGCGGTGGTTTCTCTGCAAAAGCGGAACAGCATATGCGGTTTAGTGTCCGCATGTGCGAAAGCACTGGACAGATTACAAAACAGAGGGGTTCTGACATTTTTGTCATTTTAGGCATTTCCAACACGGGTTGAGGCCATTTTTGAGCGATAATTCACGGGAAAACTCGAGGTAAGTCTCTTGTGATCATTGTTAGTCAATAATATTGAATTATCATTGAGTATTTCGACTAGATTAAGTATTTTTGAGGTGAAATTAGAGGATTTAGGCCTAGGGATTTAAAAATAAGATTTGAGGATTTGAAGGTCAAGTTGATGTTGGAATTTGGTAAATTTGGTGTGGTTGGACTCGTGGTTGAATGGCCGTTCATATTTTGTAACTTTTGTCGGGTTCCAAGATGTGGGCTCCACTAGCAATTTTGAGTGCAATTTCGAATTTTGTTGGAAAATCTGTATTTCCATATGGAATTAATTCCTGTAATTTGTATTGACTGAATCGAATTAATTGTGACTAGATTCGAGGCATTCGGAGGCCGATTCGCGAGGTAAAGGCATAGCAGAATAAAGAATTACCTGATTTTAGGTAAGTAACAATTCTAAATTTGGTTCTAAGGGTATGAACCCCGGAATTATGAGTTATGTGATTGGTTTTGAGGTGACGCGCATGCTAGGTGACGAGCGTGTGGGCGTGCACCGTAGGAAATTGTGACTTGGTCAATTCTGTGGAACCGTGTAGTTGAATAATCTGTTGTTATCTGTACATTCTCCATGTAGTAGAGAAATTGAACCATAAATCATGTTAGAAATCATGTTTAGACTATGTGTTGGCACTGTAGGGACCCATAGAGGTCGTGTACATGTTGAATTATCTGCTAAATTGTTGTTTTGTACTCAGACGGGCGTGCGGGCGTGCACCGTATGAATTGTAACTCCGTTATTTCTGTAGTGCTGCGTAGTTACCTGAACTTATCTGTAAACATGAAATCTCTACGTACTAGAGTTATTGAGCTGTGATCCATATTATAAACTATGTCTAGGCTACATACTTATTCTGTTGGGACCAACTGAGGTCATTACTGCTGTTGAGTTTTTTGCTTACATTGCAATTTAATACTCAGTCATGTTCGTTCATTTCATATCATATCTCAGTTTCTGTTGCCATATATTGACACATCATATCATCATTTTTGGCTAGTTTCATGGCATTGTGGGCCCGAAAAACTGGAGAGATTGATGAGTGAGTGAGGCCGAGGGCCCTATTGTGAGGTTATTAATACTATAGCATGTGAGTTGTCCGTGCAGCATGTGAGTTGTCCGTGCGGATCCAGATATTGATACTATATCACGTGAGTTGTCCGTGCAGCATGTGAGTTGTCCATGCGGATTATAGCGCTTGGGCTGAAGGAGCCCCTCCGGAGTCTGCACACACACCCCAGTGAGCGCAGGTACCTATTGAGTGTGAGTGCCGAGTGATTGGTAGGACTGAGTGGATTGATTCTCTGAGAGTATGCATATGGTTGTTCACTATGTTGTACTGCATTGACATGCACACTTGACATACAAACATAGAGTCGCATTTTTCCTCATGTTGTACGGTATCACGTCATTCATGACTTCTCATACACATTGACATGTAGGTATAGAGATGTATTTTTCCTCATGCCATTTGATGATGAAACATTTACCTATTGAAAATTTTCGGAAGGAAAATCACGATTTTACAAACTTACTCATATTTTGGTATTTTCGGTAAAAGATTTGGGTTTCCACTTTTATACTTGAAAATCATGTCTATTTTCTGGATCTGTGAACGAGCTGAACATTTTATTTCTGAGTTATTTCCTGTACCACTTTTGTTATATTGTTATGAGTTGTTATTGGCTATTGGTGTTGGACTTTGCCTTGTGTTCCAGCTCGTCACTACTTTCAACCTAAGGTTAGGTTGGTTACTTATTGAGTACATGGGGTCGGTTGTACCCATACTACACTTCTGCACCTTGCGTGCAGATATTGGATACTGAAATTGTTGTGATCGACGGGAGCGGGATTTGAAGACGTACCTGCATTCTGGTTATAGTTGTCTCTTTTTCATGGTAGCCTTAAATTTATAATAATCTGTTTATGTACATTTCGAACAGATGATGTATTTATTTCATACCAACTTTGTAAATTCTAATCTTATAAGCTCATGATTTGTACAACCACTTTGGGAATTCTTGTATAAAAGCAGTTTTATTATCCTTTCTTTTCTTAATAAATCTCATTTAAATTGGTTAGTTGTTAATTGGCTTACCTGACGGGTTGGGTTAGGTGCCATTATGACTAGGTGGATTTTGGGTCGTGACAAGTTAGTATCAGAGCTCTAGGATCATAGGTTCTACAAGTCATGAGCAAGTGTCTAGCAGAGTCTTGCGGATCGGTATGATGACGTCCATACCTATCTTCGAGAGGCTACATGACATTTAGGATAAATTTCCCATCTTTCTTTCCTTATTGTGCGGAATTGATTCAGCTTGAAACATAACTCTTTGAATTCCTTCCACGCATTCGTATGCGCACATGAGCGCTCGGTATTAGTTGTGCATCGCCAGCTTGTTATTCCGTGGATGAGGTGTGAGATGTGGTTTCGGTGTGTTGATGATGGGCCAGTCTGGAGGACTTGAGGCCAGGGTTTGACCGTAGCTTGAGCACGGGGACTTCGATTGTATGGACACGTTCTTTTGGACTTATATGTCTGGTAGTGTCCTTATTTTGGAATTTGTGGCTCGTTGAGTGGTTGGAAGGCTATATGATGAGTATGATATGACTGCGAGATGTGTTCAGATGGTTTAAATGTGAAGAGAAGAGTTTGCTTGGGATGTGAAAAGGACTATTGGGTGCCTGATTCTTATCTTGATGGGGCGTATAGTCTCGAGTTATGAGTGTGTCGAAGGATTTTTTTCATGTTGTTTAACTATGGAACTAAGTAGATTTTCATGTCTTGTTGATGATTTTAGACTCAGGAAGATTAAGCGATTGCGTAGTAGCTGTGGCTGTGAAAGGGTATAAGAGATGTCAGTTTGAGGCTAAGCAGGTAGGTTATCTCCTGCAAAGTAATCTACGAAGGTGTGATCCTAATAAAGTCGTGGGGAGAGTCTCTTTTCTACCAGCAGGGTATATGTGTTGAGATTTGAGTTTGGTTGAGAAAGTTGAATTGATCGTCATATGGATGTCTGTGAGCTTAGTAGATGATTTGAGGTACTATATGGTTGGTGTTATGTGAGCTATAAAGGGTTTAGTTGAACTTCGGTGCAGGATTATAGCAGTAACAGAGTATGGGTATTATGAGTTATCGAGTGTTTTGTTCCATGGCTTTGAGCCAAGTGGGGGAGTCTGCTATCGACGATTTGATTGCGTGATTATGTGTTGTACTGGTTTCGCTTTGAAGCATACTGGTGAATCGGATATGACTTGCAGAGATTAATATCAAGGGTGACAAGAGTAAAGGAATGTCTGGATACGGGTTATGTTACACTTTATGGGTGTATGGAAATCATGAAAATGATTGAGTTATTATGTGTGAAGGATGTAGTGTGCATGGAGTATGAATTTGATCGGTTGTGTTAAGGCAAGGTTACTTCCTTGGGTGTTGTTGTGCTAATGGGGCACATGTCGTTTGACCCGTTTGGGCGACACAATTGAGATTTGAGTAGAATAGATGACTCTCGAGAAAGTTCTAATGGATTCAAGACTTTTATGTAGCAACTGTGAATTTCTCCGGATTAGCATATGGCTAGAATCTGAGATTTACATTGGACGGTGTCGAGACTGGCGGTATTTCTATGTCATTATGGATTTTACATTTCGCTATCAGGAAGGTGGAGGAAAACAACTCTAGATTCACTGAAGGTCTCTTCAAAATGGGTATCTCGGTTATGGTACTTTTGGGGTACTTAAGAAGGAATACAGCGGCTTATGGGTCTTAGGGTGATGCGGTCTTATTTTACGATCTCCCGGGGTGAGTTTTGGTTAAGGATCGTGGTGTTCTGGCAATAAGAAGTGTCACCTTGAGGGTAATTCAGAAGTAACTCAGATAAATAGTACAACTTTGTAGTAGGTTGGATCAGCAACGTAACCGATACGATTGGTTCCTTGGGGTACTTATGATGTGGTGAGTCTCTACAGGTGTTTCATGGCAATGCTCATGTGTTTTGGTGACATGTGTAGCGTGGTTGAGTTATAGGGACTCAGTTATGATGGCTGGGTTATGGGCAAATGGATTTCAAAGTGTTCTCAATGATTTCTACCACGGTTCGAGGTGTATGTTCATGTTGGCATGGGGAGCGTGTTGTGTGTTGTGAGTTTCTCCTAGATGAGATCAATGGAAGGTTACTGGCTAATTGAGTATGTATTTCTGCTGGACTCAGAGTTGATTATGAGATTCTCGTACTTTTCATATTATGGCATGATAACGGTGGTGTGTTGTGTAGGATCGAGATTTGTAAGTGCAAGGTCGCGGTTCAGTTTTGAAGGGGAGGTTATGAATTCTTAGGCAGCATGGACGGTTTACGAGGTTTAGATAAATTCTATAACTATTTGGTATTGCATGAGGAGAGTGTACATTTCAGAAGATGCACTATGTTTTGACTTACAGATGCTTCATTGATATTGCGGTACTCGCCTAGTTGATCGGCTGCTGATATTCAGATTTTGTTATATGGCACGGAAGAATTTTAGAAGCATTCCTCGTGGGATGGTCGTGTATGAGAGATGTGTTAGACATCCGGGCGGTGGAGTTAGGATAAGATATGGTGATTCGTGGGTTCTACGGATTTGGAGACTAGGAGTTCTCAGAAGCGGATTGATTCGTGGTTGTGGACTATGAAAACATGGCCAAAGCTAGACACATGATAGTATATATTACGGTTAGGCCATTGTGGACTTTTAGAGAATTATTTACCTATTTGTGCATGACCAGAGTTGATTTGGGGCCCATTGGTAGGCCCAACAAGGATGTGTATTCTATATCGGTTCGGATTAGTCAACTCCGTACTGCTATTGTTGGGGATGTGCCATTCGGTTAGAGTGGAGCTTATTCGTGCTCTGATATGATCTATGTGTTACTCTTCTATGTCACAAAGGGTTTGGATTTGTTGGTTATATGCACACATAGAGCGGTCCTATTTGGGCCTTATAACGAAATTCTAACAAAATGGTTATTGGGATTCGGAATGGTTGATTGCGCTTTGGTTATGTCCTTTGTCCGGTTATGATGTATGGTGTTGTTTGCTACTCGGTGGTTGTAGTCAGGCACTTTTGGTACTAGGCGTCAAATTGCGCGCGGGTGTCGGTTTTGAGTATGGTAGCTAGAAGTATTTCATATGGACCAATGTTTGGATGGGGTCACACATTTGCAGCTGGGATACGTCGGGGTATGATCCTTTGTTTTAGATTCGTGTTTTGGTTCTACTATGGATGATGGGTTTGTAGCATTGCGGTTGTGGTGGTACTTATTGAAGTTGCGGGATGGTTCTCTTGTTTGGGTCATTTTTCTATGTTTGAGTACACTTGAATTGTTGCGTATTGGTGCACGGGTTGCACGTTTTGTGGCCTTGGGTAGTGTTGGTGTGGCATGTCAGTAGAGTAGCTTGTATTAGATATGATGAGGTCGATGGGCCTAGAATGGGTGTTATCTGATTTGATTGCGGTATATTTGAAAGGATAATGTCATTGTTCGGATTAGAAATTGGCTACAGTTCTTGTCTAAGGAGAGGAAGCTCCATGACTTGTTGATCTGATAAGTGGTTATGAGATTTCGCGTGTTTCTTTCATTATCGACAGTGTATGAAGGTTTTGGAACGAGGTTTTGTTTGATATGAGGTTCATTACTAGGATCGGGAATGGTGGTGCGAGTTGTGTAGTATGTTATGTGATTATATCTGGGGTTATGATTAAGGCTTGATACAGCTTGTTCAGATTTATACAGTGTGTAGAGGTGAGATGCGGGTCTTGTAAGAAATTTCAAATGTTGGAAAGTGGATTCTATAGTTTAAGGGCTAAGGTTGAAATAATGATCTTCAGTATATGGTGTTGTCGGTCCTATATGGAATAGGGTGACGTGGGATCACCCCCGGGTAGGTGCATGGTAAGATTACACGGTGGTTTGAGGGCTTTGGCACAACTCTTGGCACGTTCGAGGACTAACGTATGTTTAAGTGGAGGGGGATGTAATGACTCGACCGGTTGTTTTGAGCATTTGCACTTCGCTCAGTAGTTTACGGGCGTGATTAATTCAGTATGATGTATTAAGACTTATGTGAATCGTCGGTTTTGGTTTTCAGGATATTCAGAATCGAATTGGAAGAATGAATTTCATTGTTGAAGCTTTAAGTTGGAAGAGTTGACCAAGTTTGACTTTTGTGAATTTGACCCCGGAATGGAGTTTTGATGGTTCCGCTAGGTCCGGATGGTGATTTTGGACTTGGGCGTATGCCCAGATTTGCATTTGGATATTTCTAGAAGGATTCTGAGGCCTCGAGTAGGTCTGTGTTATGTTAAGGAACTTGTTGGTATATTTGGATGGGGTCCCGGGTAGCCCGGGTGAGTTTCGGACGAGGTTCGGATCATTTTCGTTTCATGTTGCATTGTTGTAGGTATGTTGGTTCTGGTGTTTCCGCATCTGCGAGTCCATAGATGTAGATAGTTGATCGCAGAATCGCAAGTAGGCTTGGCTGGGGAAGATCGCAGAAGCGGAATGACTGGGCAGAAGCTTTAAATCGAGGGTTTGGTTGTTTTGTTCTTATTTTGAGATGTGGAACTCGGATTGAAGCGATTTTGGAGGCAAATGTTATCACAAGGATTGGGGTAAGTGTTCTACACTCGGTTTTGATTATATTTCGTGATTTCATCTTCATTTTTGGTAATTGGATTATGGGCTTTAAAGAGAAAATTGGGAATTTTAGCCTAAAGTTTCATAGAGTGAGTTTTGAGTTTTTAATGTCGACTCTGAGTCGGATTTGAGTGAAACTAGTATGGTTGGACTCGTAATTGAATGAGTTATCGGATTTTGTGAGTTTCATCGAGTTCCGAGGCACGGGGCTAGGTTGGGCTTTTGGGTCGATTTTGGATTTTTGATTAAGATTCGACCTTTATCATTTGGAATTGTTTCCTTGGGCTTTATTTGATGTATTTGAGTTACTTTTGGCTAGTTGCAAGCCATTCGGAGTTCGACACGCGCGAGATGGCATTTTGGAGCATCGCTTGGCTTGCTCGTTATTGGAATTGGCGTTTTCGAGGTAAGTAACACTTCTAAACTTAGTGTTGAGGGTATGAAACCCCGAATTTCATGTTATGTGTTTGCTGTTGAGGTGACGCACATGCTAGGTGATGGGCATGTGAGCGTGCACCGTGTTAATTGTAACTCCGTTATTTCTGTAGTGTTGTGTAGTTACCTGAACTTATCTGTAAACATGAAATCTCTACGTACTAGAGTTATTGAGCTGTGATCCATGTTATAAACCATGTCTAGGCTACATACTTATTCTGTTGGGACCCACTGAGGTCATTACTGCTATTGAGTTATTTGCTTACATTGCAATTTCATACTCAGTCATGTTCATTCATTTCATATCATATCTCAGTCTCTGTTGCCATATATTGACACATCATATCATCATTTTTGGCTAGTTTCATGGCATTGTGGGCTCGAGAGACTAGAGAGATTGATGACTGAGTGAGGTCGAGGGCCTGATTGTGAGGTTATTGATACTATAGCACGTGAGTTGTCCGTGCAGCATGTGAGTTGTCTGTGCGGATCCAGATATTGATACTATAGCACGTGAGTTATCCGTGCAGCACGTGAGTTGTCCGTGCGGATTATAGCGCTTGGGCTGAGGGAGCCCCTCCGGAGTCTGCACACACCCCCAGTGAGAGCAGGTACCTATTGAATGCAGGTGCCGAGTGATTGGGAGGACTGAGTGAATTGATACTCTGAGAGTATGCATATGGTTGTTCACTATGTTGTACTGCATTGACATGCACACTTGACATATAAGCATAGAGACGTATTTTTCCTCATGTTGTACGGTATCACGTCATTCATGACTTCTCATAAACATTGACATGTAGGCATAGAGAATGTACATTTCCTCATGCCATTTGATGATGAAACATTTACCTATTGAAAATTTTCGGAAGGAAAATCACGATTTTACAAACTTACTCATATTTTGGTGTTTTCGGTAAAAGATTTGGGTTTCCACTTTTATACTTGAAAAGCATGTCTATTTTCTAGAACTGTGAACGAGCTGAACATTTTATTTCTGAGTTATTTCCTATACCACTTTTGTTATATTGTTAAAAGCTGTTGTTGGCTATTGGTGTTGGACTTTGCCCTGTGTTCCAGCTCGTCACTACTTTCAACCTAAGGTTAGGTTTGTTACTTATTGAGTATATGAGGTCGGTTGTATCCATACTACACTTTTGCACCTTGCGTGCAGATATTGTATGTTGAAATTGTTGTGATCGACGGGTGTGGGATTTGAAGACGTACCTGCGTTCCGGTTGTAGCTGTCTCTTGTTCCTGGTAGCCTTAAATTTATAATAATCTGTTTATGTACATTTCGAACAGATGATGTATTTATTTCATACCAACTTTGTAAATTCTAATCTTAGAAGCTCATGATTTGTACTACCAGTCCTTGGGAATTCTTGTATAAAAGCAATTTTATTATCCTTTCTTTTCTTAATAAATCTCATTTAAATTGGTTAGTTGTTAATTGGCTTACCTGACGGGTTGGGTTAGGTGCCATCATGACTAGGTGGATTTTGGGTCGTGACATTATGCTTCGCCCAGTTGAAGCCACATGAAAAGAACTACCATGTTCATGATTTAGAGTTGGCAGCTATTGTTCATGCATTAAAGATTTGGAGGCACTATCTCTATGGTGTGTCTTGTGAGGTATATACAGATCGTTGGAGTCTTCAGCACTTATTCAAACAGAAGGATCTAAATTTGAGGTAGTGGAGATGGTTGGAGTTGCTAAAGGACTATTATATTACTATTCCGTATCAACCTGGGAAGGCCAATGTGGTGGCCGATGCCTTGAGCAGGAAGGCGGTGAGCATGGGTAGCCTTGCATTCATTCATGTTGGTGAAAGGCCTCTTGTAGTTGTGGTTCAGACCTTGGCCAATCAGTTCGTGAGATTAGATATTTAGGAGCCCAGTCGGGTTCTAGCTTGTGTGGTTTCTCGGTCTTCTTTATATGATCGCATCAGAGAGAACCAGTATGATGATCCCCATTTGCTTATCCTGAAGGACACAGTTCAGCACAGTGATGCCAAAGATGTTACTATTGGAGATGATGGGATGTTGAGGATGCAGGATCGTATTGTGTACCAAATGTAGATGGGCGGCATGAATTGATTCTTGAAGAAGCCCACATTTCGCGGTATTCCATTCATTCGGGTGCTACTAAAATGTACCAATACTTGAGGCAGCACTATTGGTGGAGAAAGATGAAGAAAGATATAGTTAGTTTTGTAGCTCGATGTCTAAATTGTCAACATGTGAAGTACAAGCATCAAAGACCGGGCGGATTGCTTCAAAAACTTGAAATTCTGGAATGAAAATGGGAGAGTAATACCATGAACTTCGTAGTTGAACTCCCACGTACTTTGAGGAAGTTTAATGTTGTTTGGGTGATTGTAGATCGGCTGACCAAGTTCGCGCATTTTATTCCAGTTGGTACTACTTATTCCTCGGAGCGGTTGGCTAAGATTTATATCCGCGAGATTGTTCGCCTACACGGTGTGACAGTGTCCATCATTTTAGATCAGGGCACGCAGTTTACATCATAATTTTGGAGAGCAGTGCAGCGAGGTTTGGGCACGCAGGTTCAGTTGAGTACAACATTTCACCCTCAAACAGACGGACAGTTCGAGCGCACTATTTAGATATTGTGGGATATGCTACGCGCTTGTGTCATTGATTTGGGCGGTTCTTGGGATCAGTTTCTGCCACTCGCAGAGTTTGTCTACAACAACATCTACCAGTCAAGCATTCAGATGGCTCCGTATGAGGCTTTGTATGGGAGACGGTGTAGATCTCCGGTGGGTTAGTTTGAGCCGGGTGAGGCTAGACTATTGGGCACTGACTTGGTTCAGAATGCTTTGGACAAGGTTAAATTGATTCAGGAGCAGCTTCGCACGACACAGTCTAGACAGAAGATTTATGCCAATAGGAAAGTCCGTGATATTTCTTACATGATAGGAGAGAAGGTACTACTTTGAGTTTCGCCTATGAAGGGTGTGATGAGATTTGGGAATAAGGGCAAGTTGAGTCCTAGGTATATTGGGCCTTTTGAAATACTTAAGAAGGTTGGAGAGGTGGCTTATGAACTTGCATTGCCGCCTAGTTTATCTGGTGTTCATCCAGTGTTTCATGTATCTATGCTTCGAAAGTATGTCGGAGATCCGTCTCATGTTTTGGATTTCAGTACAGTGCAGTTGGATGGCAATCTGACTTATGATGTGGATCTAGTGGCCATTTTGGAATGACAGGTTTGAAAGTTGAGATCAAAGAATATAGCTCCAGTGAAAGTGCAGTGGAGAGGCCAGCCAGCCTGAGAGGTTACTTGGGATACCGAGCGGGAGATGCGGAGCAAATATCCACACCTATTTGAGGCTCCAGGTATGATTCTAAACCCGTTCGAGGACGAATGTTTGTTTAAGAGGGGGAGAATGTAACGACCCGGCCGATCGTTTTGAGTATTACAGCCCTGTCCCCCAAATTTACTGCTCAATTTGTGCTTTACAGTTGTTATGTGACTTGCCGAGGGTAATTTGTTTGGGTCCAGTAAGCTTAAGTTGAAATAGTCGACCGGATGTTGACTTATGTGTAAACGACCCCGGAATAGAGTTTGGATGATTCTAATAACTCTGTATGATGATTTTGGACTTAGGAGTGTGTCCAGAATTTTTTTTAAAAGTCCATAGTTAAATTAGGCTTGAAATGGCTAAAATAGAAATTTAAATTTGGAAGTTTGACCGGGGAGTTGACTTTTTGATATCGGGGTCGAAATTCGATTCTGGAAATTATAATAGGTCCATATGTCATTTATGACTTGTGTGCAAAATTTGAGGTCAATCGAACTTGATTTGATAGGTTTCGGCATCGAATATAGAAGTTGGAATTTCTAAGTTTCATTAAGCTTGAATTGGGGTACAATTCGTGGTTTTAACATTTTTTGATGTGATTTGAGGCCTTGACTAAGTTCGTATGATGTTTTAGGACTTGTTGGTATATTTGGTTGAGGTCTCGGGGGCCTCGGGTGAGTTTCGGATGGTTAACGGATTGATTTTTGGACTTAAGGAATGCTGAAGCTGGGCAGCATCTGGTGTGATCGTTTTTGTGATGCCTTGGTCGTAGAAGCAACATCGCAGAAGCGACATTGCAGAAGCGACATTGCAAAAGCGATTTTGGACCTTTATCTGGAAAAAGCTGGAAGAAAGGCGAGAAAGAAACTCGCAGAAGCGGAATGGGAAGGGGCAAGGAAATGTGCACAGGGGCGGAACGTTTGCTACATCTGCGAAGCCGCAGAAGTGGCTTGTTGAACGCAGAAGCGTGACCTCCGCAGAAGCGGACTGCCCCACACAGAAGCGAGCCCGCAGAAGCGGGAAAGCGACGCACAAGCAGAGTAAGGCCAGCCTTGGAAAGAACCGCAGATGCGGTAGTTTCTCCGCAAAAGCGGAACCGCAGATGCGGTTAAGTGTCCGCAGGTGCGAAAGCACTAGATAGATTGCAAAATAGAGAGGTTCCGAAGTTTTTGTCATTTTGGGCATTTCCAACACGGGTTGAGGCGAATTGTGAGCGAGAATTCATGGAAAAACTTGAGGTAAGTTTCTTGTGATCATTGTTAGCCAATAATATTGAATTATCATTGAGTATTTCGACTAGATTACGTGTTTTTGAGGTGAAATTAGAGGATTTGAGCCTAGGGATTTGAAAATAAAATTTGAGGATTTGAAGGTCAAGTTGATATTGGAATTTGGTAAATTTGGTATGGTTGGACTCGTGGTTGAATGGACATTCATATTTTGTAATTTTTGCAGATTCCGAGACGTGGGCCCCACTGGCGATTTCTAGTGCAATTTCGGATTTTGTTGAAAAATTTATATTTACATATGGAATTAATTCATGTAATTTGTATTGACTAAATCGAATTAATTGTGACTAGATTCAAGGCGTTCGGGGGCCGATTCACGAGGCAAAGGCATATCAGAATAAAGAATTACCCAGTTTGAGGTAAGTAACAGTTCTAAATTTGGTTCTGAGGGTATGAACCCCAGAATTATGTGTTATGTGATTGGTTTTGAGGTGACGCGCACGCTAGGTGATAGGCGTGTGGGCATGCGCCGTAGGAAATTGTGACTTGGTCAAATTTCGTGGAACCGTGTAGTTGAATAATCTGTTGTTGTCTGTACATTCTCCATGTAGTAGAGAAATTGAACCACAAATCATATTAAAAATCATGTTTAGACTATGTGTTGGCACTGTAGGGACCCACAGAGGTCGTGTACATGTTGAATTATCTGCTAAATTATTGTTTTGTACTCGGTCACCATTTTCCTTGTTATTATATCTCAGTCTCTATATTGTTCCATGTTGATACATTATATCATTTATGTTGGGGTTGACTTTCATGATTACTAAGAGCCCGAGAGACTAGAGAGATTGATGACTGAGTGAGGCCGAAGGCCTGATTGTGAGATAGTGATACTATAGCATGTGAGTTGTCCGTGCAACATGTGAGTTGTTCGTGCAGCACGTGAGTTGTCCGTGCAGATCCAAATATTATACTATAGCACGTGAGTTGTCCGTGCGGGTCCAGATATTATACTATAGCACGTGAGTTGTCCGTGCAGCACATGAGTTTTCTGTGCAGCACGTGAGTTGTCCGTGCGAATTATAGCGCTTGGGCTGAAGGAGCCCCTCCGGAGTTTGTACACACCCCCAGTGAGTGCAGGTACCTTCTAAGTGCGAGTGCCGAGCGTAGAGTGTTTGTGAGGTTGGTGTGAATGGGAGGACTGTGTGACTGTTGCTCTGAGAGAATGCATTGATTTTATTATTGTTGTACTTCAGTTGTCATATATCACTGTTTTGAAAATTTCTGAGAGATATTATCTTCTGTTTCAGTTGAACTTGATATGAAATTACTATTTGTGCCTTAATTGTTGAACTTGAAAACATGTCTACTTTCTTATGTTAGAAATTACTGTAATTGGACTTAGCTGAGAAGCTTGTCACTACTTTCAGTTCTTTATTTAGTATTGTTACTTACTGAGTTGACTGCACTCATACTATATGATAAGTAGGGATTTTGACTACTTATTAGCGCCTTTTAACTTTTTTTTTAGTCCAAAATCGTTTAATTGTCTTCCCGAAACCTGATGAAATGTGCTTAATTGCAGAAATATTGGAAGATGAACTCCCAAGATGAAATCAAACTCAAGATGGAGTAATCTGAACTCAAGGACAAAAAAGAATTGTGCGGGCCATAGAATATCATCTGCGGCCACAGGTTAAAGGAATTTCCATCAGAGACTAGTGCAAAGTACGGTCTGCACATAAATTGTGCGGCCGCAAAAGCTGAGCCAGAGGCAAAGTTCAGAGAAGATGCATTCCAAGTTTCCCAGAAGTGCGGACCGTACAACAATTGTGTGGCCGCAGAAGAAGAACTATGCGGCCGCAGATACAATTGTGCGGACCGTAGAAGAGCAAGGCGCGGTCACAGTTACAATTCTGTGGATTGCATAAATAGTGCATTGCGGCCACGATTCAAAATTATGGGGCCGCAGACTTCCAATCTTGTCGAGCTGAAGAAAAGTGCGGACCGCACATTTAATTGTGCAGCCGCAGAACCTCTGAAAGGGCATTTTTGTCAGAAATTTCCATCCCTATATAAATAAACAAGTTTCACATTTTTAGGTTAACTTTGGACATCAGCTGCTACAGTAGCCGTTTCTTTTTACTCATTTTAGTAGTTTTTCATATTTTTAAGCTATTTGAACATAGATTTTATCACTTTAATTAGCAATATGAGTTTAATTATCATTTCTTCTTCTATTTCTTCCATTTCAAGCATGAGTAGCTAGATTTTCAGTAGGGTTGTGACCCAACCCTAGTGTGTAAACATAATAAGTGTTTAATTTAATGCTTGTTTATGGTTGGGTGTTTATTATTTAGCCTTGTTCTTGCTTTTATTTGTGGAATTAATGGTTGCAAACATTAGTTCATGCCTATTTGATTTGGTCTCTACTTGAGAAAGAGAGACTTAGTCTAGGAAAACTTGGCTAACAAAAAATTGGGTCAATCAAGAGATTGATAATCCTAATTAAAGGGTTGAACCTAGAGATAGTAACAACCCGACTTGAGCTTTTATCAACCGTTTTGTTCAATACCCATTTGGACTTGAGAAAACTAAATTGGGCAAAATCACTCTCTAATCGAGAGGTATTGAGTGGGTAATTGAGTGTTGATAACTATAATACACAACAACAACAACAACAACAACAACCCAGTATAATTTCACTAGTGGGGTCCGGAAAGGGTAGTGTGTACGCAGACCTTAACCCTACAATGAGGTAGAGAGGCTATTTCCAATAGACCCTCGGCATCCTTCCCTCCAAGAACTCCCCACCTTGCTCTTGGGGTGACTCGAACTCACAACCTATTGGTTGGAAGTGGAGGTTGCTTACCATCAGAGCAACTCACAACCTATAGCTATAATACACCCCGACCAATAAAACAAGCTTTAAAGTTTATATCCCATTAGGCAATCACCTAGGTGAAGGTCATAGCCCTAGGCTTTTTACAACATTTGAAAAACAAAAAAAAAAATTCTAGTTTTATTTCTTAAATTACAATCGTAGTTTAATTTAGACTTTAAAACAACCCAATTTTGTAGAAGTACAAATTTAAATATACAAACTCACGCGCTACGGTATATACTACTAACTCCCATACATATAGCTCCCTGTGGAATTCGACCCCGACTCTTCTTGCATATTATTATTGCTTCGATCATTTTCATAACCTCGAATTGAGGTGTGAAATTGGACGAGAACAATTTTTGGCGTCGTTGCCGGGGAAATAAAAAATGGTGTTAACTATATATTTAGGTGTGTTTTTGGGATATCTTCTTTTCCTTCCTTGTTACTAACATGTTGAGAAATTGTAAGTGCAATCATGGCAAACAATGAGCTCGAAAACTTACCTTTGGGAGATGTGGATGTTGAGGATGATCAAATGGATGATGTCCCTCTTGAACCTCAAGCCAATAGATGAGGCCGACCGTCTCATGACAATGTGCCCGTTCCGCCCCCACCTCCACCACGAGCGGCTCCACACCGGGTGTTTCCGAATGAAGGGTATGTAAGTGCTATAGTCCCTCCCCGTATTAGGGCGAGCAACTTTCAAATAACCAACATGATGCTCACTTTGCTCGAGCAACGAGGGTTCTTCACCGGTGCACCGGGTCAAAATGCATATAAATACTTGAAGGGGTTCGTAGATACGAGTTGGGGGAGTAAACAAACTAATGTCTCCGAGGATGCTTTGAGGCTAAGGCTTTTTCCCTTCTCTCTATGGGGGAAAGCTTTAGATTGGTTGGAACGTTTGCCAAATCATTCCATTCATACTTGGGATGAACTAGCGGAGAAATTTATTTCTAAGTACTTCTCTCCCGGGCACATGGCTATTCTTCGGGATGAAATTCTAGCATTCAAGCAAGAGCCCAATGAACCACTACACGAGATATGGGAAAGGTATAGAACAATGGTGAAAGAGTGCCCTAACAACGATATGACAGAGAACATGATTCAACAAACTTTCTATCGGGGGATCAATACCACCAACCAATGTATAGTGAATTAACTTGCCGGTGGGAACTTAATGACTATGCCTTATGCGAAGGCATGTGATATCTTGGATCAGATGGCGGATATTTCTTCAGTGTGGCACTCTCAGGCTAATGTTCCACAAGGTGACCCCAATGTGATTCACCTTCACAAAGAGTTGCAGGATCATGGACAAGCCATAGCCAAGTTGACTACCACCATGAACCAATTGGCAAAGGCTCAACTTCAACAAGTGCAAAATCCAAGGCAAGGCAATGCAATGGAGGGAGTAGGTATGATGGTGAACAAGCGAAGAACAAGAAGTCTACAAGTGCAACAAAGAGTGGACAATTTTGTTCAAGATGATAGTGGATTTGATCAAGAGGAATCTTACAATGACCAAGAAGAGGAGGTCCAATATGTGAACATCTTTCAAGGGCAAAGAAACAACTACCAAGGCCCTATCCAACAACAATGGAGATCTTAAAATAATCAAGGCAATTGGAATACTCACAACCAAGGAAATTTGAGTGGTGGAAACAATAAAAACAATTGGAATAACAACAGTCAAGGCAATTGGAGTGGAAGCACTAATCAAGAGAATTGGCATTACAACAATAATCAAGGCAATAGGGGAGGCAACAATCAAGGCGGGTGGAATAACAATAAAGAAAATCGAGGGTCGGGTTTTCAGAGACCCCCGATGTATCAACAACCGAGCAACCTACCTCCTTATCCTTTCCATGGTCCTAGTTTTTCCAACAATGAAAAGGGCCGTATTGAGAACATGTTCAAGAAAATGATGGAGAAGAACGCCGATTCTGATGCTCAACTTGCTTCACACAACACCTCGATCCGTAACTTGGAAGTGCAAATGGGAAAAATCTCTCAAGCTTTAAATTCTCGTCCTAAGGGGGCACTACCAAGTGATATGGTGGTGAACCCGAAAGGTGAGAACAATACGAGTTGCCATTGCCGTTACTACAAGAAGTGGAAGAGGTGGGAATGCACCCACCTCAAGTTAAAGGCAACTTCTGGATGATGAACAAGTGGTAGAAGAAGAGGATATACAGACCAATGTAGTGCAAGCAAATGATGAAGTGCGGATTGATATTGATGACATGGTGGAATAGACGCAAGAGAAAGTGAACCCGTCTATGGAGCATGTGATTAACATACCGGAACCGGTAGTGCAAAAGGCTAAGGCACCATTGCCTAAGCCACCTCCTCCATATCCTCAAAGGCTCGCTAAGCAAAATGACGAGAATCAATTCAAAACGTTCATTGATATGATGAAGAGTCTCTCGATAAATATGCCATTAGTTGAATCCTTAGAGCAAATTCCCAGATACACAAAGTTTATGAAGGATTTGGTGACAAAGAAGCAGTCGATGAATTTTGAAACTATCAAAGTCACTCACCAAGTGAGTGCAATTGTACATTCGATGGATCATAAGTTGGAAGATCCCGGTGCTTTCACAATCCCTTGCACCATTGGAAGTGTCGAGTTTTCCAAAGCTCTTTGTGATCTTGGGGCGTGTATCAATTTGATGCCCTATTCGGTTTTCAAGACCTTGGGAATTGGTCAACCAAGACCCACATCTATGAGATTACAAATGGCCGATCGTACAATGAAGAGACCGTTGGGGGTGATTGAAGATGTATTGGTTCGTGTCAATAAGTTCATTCTCCCAGCGGATTTTGTTATTCTTGATTGTAAAGTGGACTATGAGGTGCCGATTATTCTTGGAAGACCTTTCCTTGCTACGGGGAAGGCTCTTGTTGATGTGGAAGCCAGATAACTCACTTTCTGGGTGGGTGATGAAAAGGTAGTGTTCCACGTGTGCAAATCTATGAGGCAACGGAATAGCAATGAAGTGTGTTCATTCGTGGACTTGGTGACCGATGTGATTATTGATGATACAAGTGCCACGATTAATGTGGGTGATATGTTAGAGGCCGTCTTGCTCAATTTTGATGATGACGAGATGGATGGCTTCATGGAATATGTTAATTCTTTACAAGTAATCTGGTCCTACAACTATGCACCCCGGAAACTTTACTTGGATCTTGAGAATAGGAAAACTCCTCCTACAAAGACTTCAATTGAAGAGCCTCCTATCTTGGAGTTGAAGTCATTGCCTCCACATCTCAGATATGAATTCCTTGGCCCTTGTTCTACTTTACCGGTTATTCTTTCCTCTTGCTTGACTAACGTGTAGGTTGACTCTACATTGGCAGTGCTCCACAAGAGGAAGAAAGCTGGACTTTGGCATATATTCGGGGAATAAGCCTCGCATTTTGCATGCACAAGATTAACTTGGAGGGAGATGCAAAACCCTCTATTGAACATCAAAGGAGACTCAATGAAGCTACGCAAGACGTGGTCAAAAAGGAGATTATCAAATGGTTGGATGCCGGGGTGGTCTACCCTATTTCTGACAGTTCGTGGACTTCTCTGGTACAATGTGTCCCAAAAAAGGGGGGGCATAACAGTGGTCACCAATGATAAGAACGAGTTGATTCCCACAAGAACAGTGACCGAGTGGAGAGTGTATATGGACTATCGGAAGCTAAACAAAGTCATAAGGAAAGACCATTTTCCACTCCCAATGCCTTGACCAAATGCTTGATAGGTTGGCCGGCCGTGCTTTCTATTGCTTTCTAGATGGATATTCGGGCTACAACCAAATCCTTATAGCCCCGGAAGATCAAGAGAAAACAATTTTCACTTGTCCCTATGGCACTTTTGCTTTCAAGCGGATGCCATTTGGCTTAAGCAATGCACCGGTGATTTTTCAATGGTGTATGATGGCGATCTTTAAGGATATGGTAGAAGGCTACCTTGAAGTCTTCATGGATGATTTCTCGGTAGTCGGGGATTCCTTTGATGATTGCTTGGCAAATTTGGATAAAGTATTGGCAAGGTGTAAAGAAACAAACTTGGTGCTAAATTGGGAGAAATGCCATTTCATGGTCGAGGAAGGCATTGTTCTTGGCCACAAAATTTCAAAGAATTGCATAGAGGTCGACAAGGCGAAGATAGAGGTGATTTCTAAACTTCCACCTCCCACTTCAGTGAAAAGCGTGAGAAGTTTCTTGGGTTACGCGGGGTTCTACCGGCGCTTCATAAAGAATTTTTCTAAAGTGGTGAACCCATTGTGCAAGCTCTTAGAGAAAGATGTTAAGTTTCACTTCAATGATGATTGCATGAGAGCTTTTGAATTGCTAAAGTTCAAGTTGACAACAACTCCCATTATCACTGCTCCTAATTGGAGTATTCCTTTTGAGCTCATGTGCGATGCTAGTGATGTAGCGATTGGAGTAGTTTTGGGGCAACGTATCAATAAGATTTTTCATCCGGTCTACTATACTAGTAAGACCATGAATGATTCCCAAGTCAATTACACCGTTACAGAGAAAGAGCTTCTTGCCATTGTGTTTGCAATTGAGAAGTTCTGCCCATACATGATGGGTGCAAAGGTTATTGTTCATACGGATAATACGGCACTTCACTATCTTATGAGCAAGAAATATTACAAAGCTCGGTTGCTGAGATGGGTGCTATTGTTGCAAGAGTTTGATATTGACATCCAAGATAAAAAAAAAGGGAGTAAAAATCAAGTGACATACCACTTGTCTCGTTTGGAAGAGGAGGGGAGGCCGCATGATGGCCTTGAAATAAATGACTCCTTCCCCGATGAGCAACTCTTGGCTATCTCAATGAAGGAGGTACCATGGTTCGCGGATCTAGCAAACTTCCTTGTGTGTGGCATAATCCCGGATGAGTTCTCTTCAAATCAAAGGAAGAAGCTCAAACGGGATTGTCAAGATTATTATTGGGATAAGCCATACCTTTTCCAGATTTGTATGGATGGGGTAATTAGAAGATGTGTACCGGACGAAGAGCAAAATGTTATTCTTGAGGCTTGCCATTCTTTTCCTTATGGTGGTCACCATGGAGGAGCAAGAACGGCGGCCAAAGTGCCAAGTTGTGGTTTCTATTGGCCCACTCTTTACAAAGATGCAAGTGATATGGTGAAAAGATGTGATGAATGCCAACGGGCTGGTGGAATCTCGAAGAAAAATGAAATGCCTCTCACTACAATTTTGGAAATTGATATCTTTAATGTGTGGGGTATTGACTTCATATGTCCTTTTATGAGTTCTTGTGGAAACACCTATATCTTGGTCGCGGTTGATTATGTGTCTAAATGGGTTGAGGCCATTGCTCTACCCAACAATGAAGCAAGAAGTGTGGTGACGTTCCTGAAGAAGAATATTTTCACAAGATTTAGTACTCTGCGGGCTATTATAAGCGATGGGGGGTCGCATTTTTGCAACAGGGCTTTTGACACTTTGCTTAGCAAGAATGTGTCACTCATAAAGTTACGACTCCCAATCATCCACAAGCTAGCGGTCAAGTGGAAGTCTCCAACCGGGAGATAAAGAGCATTTTGTCTAAAACAATGAATGCTAATCGGACGGATTAGTCAAAGAAGCTTGATGGTGCACTATGGGCTTATCGGACTGCTTTCAAAACTCCTATCGGGATGTCTCCATACCGGTTGGTGTTTGGAAAAGCTTTTTATCTTCCAGTGGAACTTGAGCACAAAGCCATGTGGGCTTTAAAGAAGTTGAATCTTGATTGGGATGCAAACGCTAACTTGCGGGTTGCACATTTGAATGAATTGGATGAGTTCCGGTACCATGCATATGCAAGTTCGTCCTTGTACAAATAGAGGATGAAGTAACTTCATGACAAATAAATCTGAAACAAGGATTTCAAGGTGGGCGATCATGTTTTGTTGTTCAACTCACGATTGAAGAGGTTTCCCGGAAAGCTAAAATCTAAATAGAGTAGTCCCTTTGAAATTGTGGGTGTGACACCTTTTGGTGCATTGAACTTGAAGAACAAAAATGATGAGGTATTCCGAGTCAATGCTCATCGGGTGAAGCATTATTTGGGACAAGTTTATGATGGCCACGTAGTGGCAGTTATTCATTTGAAGTGATGGTAATCTGCGTCGTGTCGCGACGTTAAATTAGACGCTTCTTGGGAGGCAACCCATGTTTCTTTTTCTTTTTCTTTTCTTCTTTTGTGGATAGGTGTTATTTTTATGCTAACTAGATTTGAAGTGTGTTGCATGAATGAGTGTGCTTTACAGGAACTGTGCTAAAAATAAATTATTTGGCTAAGTGTGGAAAAAGTGCGGACCGCACATGTATTGTGCGGACCGCACATGTATTGTATGGACCGCACATGTATTGTGCGGATCACACAATTATGGGTGCTACAGCAGAAGGGAACTGCGGCCGCACAATTAAAGTGCGGACTGCACAAATTGAGATGGGAAATTGCAAACTCTCTGAAGCTTGGTCTATTAGAGAAATGGCCAAAGTGCGGCCGCACAGCAAAATATGCATTCTGCACCAAATATCTGCGGCCGCACCACAAATTCTGCGGATCGCATATCAGCAAGGGCATTTGAGCCCCCATGTAATAGAGTGCAGACCACAGAAGGAATTTTGCAGCCGCACTCCTCCCTTGTCCCTCAAGTCTGACCGTCCAAGTATAAATAGTAACCTTAGGGCTACTGTACATTTTTTCCCCTCTCTGAGCACTCTAAAACTTTGAAATTGTCTGTTCAATCTACTGCCACACTAAATCCACATCTATGATAACTCATCTTCATTACTTCATATCTGATATGCTTCTATTACTCATAGAATTTTTCAATTTTTAGTTTAATTTACAATATTTAGGTAGTTTTAGGCCATTTGTCAATAGATTTCAATTTTACTACCATGTGGGATTTAAACTGTGTTTGGTTAACTGATAATTTCTCTATGGGGAATGGGTGATTTGTTTTTTATGCTTAAGTGTTCATACCATGTCGAATTTGTGCAAACTTTTGTAAACCCTAGGAGTCTGATCGATTTTGGTTTGAAATCTGCGGCGGCACAAGAAATTGTGCGGTCCGCAGAAGTTAAGACTAGGGTACTGTAAGTAAGGCTGAATCTGCGGCCACACTTGAAATTGTGCGGTCCGCAGAAATCCCATCGCGGCCGCAGAAAAGTGAGTGCAACCGTAGAACAGCGTAATCTCTATCATCAGAGAGTTGCCACTTTTGAGATATCTAATGTACGGCCACAATGATAAAAGTGCGGACCGCACTTCAATTTTGTGGTCGCACTTAAAATTGTGCGGGCCGCAGATTCATTGTTGTGGCTGCAAGTTCAAATTGTGTGGTCCGCATAGCCCAGCCTGCGGTCGCACTTGTAATAGTGTGGACCGCACTTCCCCACCCTTCCAACATGTTCTAAAATGTGTGTTCACTATCTGTTGCACTTGACTTACAACTGACTCATGTTGTTGCTTGTTACAGAAAATGGTGAGATCTCGCAGCCATGGAGATAAGTCAAAGAGGAGGGGTGAACCTTCCAGAGGCCCAGGCAAAAGTATTTTACCCATCGCCCTCCAAAAGATAATCTCAAAGAAGGCTACAGTCAGTTGAGGAAGAAATCCAGAGCCCTTCGAATCTAGTTCATATGCCCCATCTCGGGAAGCATCGGAGGGTGACTCAGTTCAAGAGCAGCCGGTTGTCCAATCATAGCCACATGGAAGGTGTCAACTCTGGGATGAGCCTTCCTCCTCACATAGTACCTCCGAGGGTTCGGAGAGTGCCAGTCAGGCTTTAGAGCCCTCTTCTACACCTGTCCCTTAGGCACCAACGGTTACTGTTGATGATATTCCGGATGATGGCCGAGAGGGTGATACGACATTTGTCGGCCTTGAGAGGTCGAAAAAGAAAGAGGTCTCAGAGGACCGTTTTGTAAGTCTAGTTGCCTTCACCAGCTTCCATGGGTGGTGGCCTGTGAGATCGCTCACTCTTGAGCGACAGTTCCAACTCAAAGATCTTGACAAGTATAATCCAGCAGTATTGAGACAGCTCCGAGAGCGGAAGGGGTGGATGTGGTTTACCCAGACTGTTGTGGATGCCAAGGAGTATTTGGTCCGGGAGTTCTACGCTAATATGGCGCACATCAAGAAAGGGACCAAAGTGACAAAAGTAAGGAATCTAAAAGTGAGATTTGACCAGCATACACTGAACTCCTATTTGGGGTTTGAGGATGTGGATCCTGCCCAGTACTTGGAAAAGCTAGAGATGGGTGATGCAGCTCGCCCATGGCTAGCTGAGATTCTTGCAGCCCCGGGGTCACCACCACCATGGATCACTGCATGGGTTCCTATTCAGTGGAACACCCTAAACTTCGAGGCGAAGGGATGGCAGACCTTCGTATGCAGCAGACTAGACCTGTTCCAGAATGAAACAAACCTACCTATTCCACGGGCAGTTCTAGTCACCTCTATTATAGCCGGGTACCCGATCAATGTAGGTGTCGTGATGTTGGCCAACATGTATGTGGTCTCAAGGCACGCTGATACCTCCTACCTATATCCTAACACCATCACTGAGTACTTTACAGATGCACGAGTGGAGCCGCGAGATTTTGACACGAAGATTCGGGCTAAGAAGCCTTTCTTTTGGTATTCTCTGATGGATACACACAAGCCGAAGAGAAAGGGTCAGCCGACTACTACCATAGGCCAGTCTGTTGAGCCGACTACTGCATGGGTTTCTAACATAGGCCAGCCTGATCAGCAAAGCCTTCAGCCAATGCAGCTGCCATGCCTCCACCTTCAGCCTCGGTGCCTTCCACCTCGGCTTTGAAGCCGGTACCTATGTCCTCTGCTCCACTCTCTGCGTTGTGAGTCTCCCAGACACTGGCGAGCCTCAACAACTGGATGTAGACAGCTACTCCAAAGCTGTCTGACATATTTGGCCATGTTGCAACACAGTCATCAATTCTGGCACTCCAGATTCCCCCTACAGTTGAAGAAACCTTGAAGAAGCTTCTAGAAAATCAGAAGACAATAATGGTTACTCTAGTGCAGCATGGGTCAGTGATAGAAGAGCTGGGAAAGAAAGTGAAGAAGATGCGAAAATCCGAGGCCTTCAAGAAGTCAGTGGACAAGCTCCGGCGATAGGTTACCAAGATTGCAGCAGCCGGAGACATTCCATTTGATACACTGATAGAACCAGATCCTACATCACCTACAACACCAGCTAGCCAGTCTAAGGAGCCAGACATTGTTGTTGACACTACCGAGGCAGTACGTCAGATGTTCACCAACCCAGCCACTCCCGGACTTGAGGATGATGAGATCCAATTGGATAAGGCTGAGGTCAGTGCCACTGTTGGGGACACTGAGATAGGGGTGGGCATAATACCGACCGAACCAAAAATTTTGGTTTATTCGGTTTTGGTTTTTCAGTTTATTCGATCGGTTTGCGGTTTATAGTTTTAAAAAGTTCGGTTCGGTGATTGATTTTAATTGTTCGATTTTCGGTTAAACCGAATTTTCTTAACAATGTCAGAATATAAGTTGTGGTTCTAAAGATGTCTGGGGTAATTTCTTACTTTTAGAGATAGGTTTGGTTTTGTGGGCCTTTGAACTGGCAAATAATAACTGTGGGTTCCGTCAACCCGCTAGGATTGCTATGGGCAAGTCATTTCTTCTATTCCTTCTCCAAATTTGTCCTATTTATTTCCCAAATAATGAATACTCTTTACTTTTCCGAAATGACCATTAAAACGGAGCCACACATGACACAACTCTAGCTTCTGATCAATGATAGTTACACAATAGATGTATAATTAATCATGGGTCCCTTCCATCTTGTTAGGAAGATTTTGACTTTTTATAATTTAGCAATTTAGCTTCTATATTTTGCACCAATGCAAGCTTAATGCAAGATAATGCTAATACTATTTTCTTTTCTGCCTTTATAATGTAGAATGAATTTTCTTGCATAAAGATTCTTATCGTTTAGTGTATTTGATGGGATTTCTTATTTCTTTTGTCTTTTTCTCTCAACAAATAATCTATTTTCGTTGTTTCGTACTATTTTTGCCATGGCTTGAAACCAAAAAACCGAACCGATTAAATCGAACCGAACATGAATAAACCGAACCGAACCTAACCGAAGTTATTATGGTTCGGTTTTGGTTATTAAAATCATAAACCGAAAATCGAATAAACCAAACTGAACTTTTACAAAACCGAACCGAACCGACTGATGCCCACCCCTACACTGAGATGGCCACAGAGCCATATGGAGTTTTCTTCACTCCCACCCTTCCTTTATTCTTATCTTGTTAAGCATTGGGGACAATGCTTATTTTTATTCGGGGGGTGGAGTTTCTTTGACACATTTTGATGATTATGTATTTTGATAACTATGAGACATTTGGCCTGTAATTAACTTATTACTATTTTCTTATTCTTTCTCATTATGTATATATTCTCTCTTATTTCTCATTATGTATATTCATTACGCTTTCAATAGTTTTTCTTTTGCTTTGTATCTTCTTTATCTTTATGTTTGTTTTCTTTTTGAATTAGTAGCTTCTTTTTTATTTAATAGCTTCTTTCTATGTTTTAGTGGATAATAAGCCTTTGGTTTTCTTAATGCCACAGTTCTTTCCAAAGGTAGTTTTTGTGTGAACCGGGTGACTCTTCCCAATGATGGATGGCGTGACAACCTTCTTAAGGGATTGAGTCCGTTTTTGGTGTTTAGATAATAATAGTAGTAGTAATGAATAAAAAGACCTAATTGAGTCATGCTCGAAGAGTCAAACATGCTTCACTTGGTACCAACACACTTAACTACGTGCTTATGGTTTAAAACAAGGTGTTTGGAAAGAAATAGCTCTAGTTAGTGACCTTGTGACTCTTGTGTTGACTTAGGCAATCATCGAGTGGTTTAATCGAACCATAATGATTTTCAATCTTGAATATGGTAGTGGTGGCCCTCGACTCTATTCTCTTTAACAATCCAGCTGCGTGATAGGTGAGATGTTGTTGTTGCAAGTCCAAGTACCTGTGCTAATAGTCTAGAACTTGCCCCGAATGTGTTTCTAGGCGAAATTTTAAGTTTTGCTTGGCTTGAGAAGTGATTGTAGGCTCTCCTTGACCCGCTTGAAGTTAATTTCCATTGCCCACCAATGTTGTTATCCCTAGTCAACCCATTTGATCCTAAAACCTTTCTTATTTGATAACCATGTTACAAGCCTTTACCCGTTTTGTCGTGATCCTCTCTTGACACCCGAGCTTTCCTTAACACTCTTGTGAAACAATTAGCTAAAAACATAAGTTTTGGGGGAGAGACGAGGAACTTTAAAAAGGTATCAAGGCACAAAAAAAAGAGAAAATAAATGAAAATAAGGAAAGGCAAGAAAAGGAAAGAACAAAAAGAAAAATGCAAAAAGAAAGTGAATAAGTTGAGGAGTTGAAGGGATTCAAAGAAAAGTAATGATGCAAATCATGGAGAAATCAAAGAGGGAGAAAATGAATGTCATGATCAAGAAAGAGTGATGTTAAGTCTCTCTAGTTCCCCAAGGAAAATAAAATGCCTCAAAGAGTTGGCAAAGCATGAGTCTAGAAAAGAAAATGGAGTGCTTAAGAAAATATGAACATGTTCTATCATAGCATATTCAACCTTAGTCCAAAAGCCATTGCATTCCGAAAAATTCCTACGTGATTTCAAGCTGAGTGAGCTTACATTAGTGGTGATGTACATGAGGGGCAAGCCTATGGTACTTAAAGTTGTACTTGCGATATTCTTTTGAGAGAGATGAGTGAACCTTTCGCAAATCTTTGGATTGAGTACTAAATTCTTAAGCAAGATAGGCAAATGGAGAGTAGAGGAGGAGAATTTTGGGATCCACAATGACCTACATGAAAGAGAGAGCTTCCTTGATGAATAAAGTCAACTCTTGATGCTCAAATGTCACATTAGAACTATTTGTGCATGAAATTTTAACTTGTTACCTTGTTGATAATTCATAAGTGGTGTGGGTAATTGTTAGTCCTAATTAATATGTGAATTACTCACTTTTGATTAGCTGGAAGGGCTCTTAACTTGTGGAGGTGGGAACTACTTTATTTGCTTGAGGACAAGCAAAAGCTTAAGTTTGGGGAAGTTGATAAGTAGGGATTTTGACTACTTATTAGCGCTTTATAGCTTTCGTTTTAGTCCAAAGGCGTTAATTTGTCTTCCCGAAAATTGATGAAATGTGCTTAATTGCAGGAATATTGGAAGATGAACTCCCAAGATGAAATCCAACTCAAGAAGGAGTAATCTGAACTCAAGGACAAAAAAGGCACAGAAGCTCAATTGTGCGGACCGCAGAATATCATCTGCGGCCGCAGGTTATGAAGGAATTTCCATCAGAGACTGGTGCAAAGTGCGGTCCGCACATGAATTGTGCGGCCGCAAAAGCTGAGCCAGAAGCAAAGTTCAGAGAAGATGCATTCCAAGTTTTCCAGAAGTGCGGACCGCACAACAATTGTGCGGCCACAGAAGAAGAACTATGCGGCCGCAGACACAATTGTGCAGACCCCAGAAGAGCAATGTGCAGCCGCAGTTACAATTCTGCGGACCGCAGAAAGAGTGCATTACAGCCGCGGTTCAGAATTATGCGGCAACAGACTTCCAATCTTGTCAAGCTGAAGAAAAGTGCGGACTACACATGGAATTGTGCGGCCGCAGAACCTCCGAAAGGGCATTTTTGTCCGAAATTTCCAGCCCTGTATAAATAGAGTAGTTTCATATTTTTAGGTTAACTTTGGACATCAGCTGCTACAGTAGCCATTTCTTTTTACTCTTTTTAGTAGTTTTTCATATTTTGAGCTATTTGAACATAGATTTTATCATTTTAATTAGCAATATGAGTTTAATTATCATTTCTTCTTCTATTTCTTCCATTTCAAGCATGAGTAGCTAGATTTTCAGTAGGGTTGTGACCCAACCCTAGTGTGTAAACATAATAAGTGTTTAATTCAATACTTGTTTATAGTTGGGTGTTAATTATTTAGCCTTGTTCTTGCTTTTATTTATGGAATTAATGGTTGCAAACATTAGTTCATGCCTATTTGATTTGGTCTCTACTTGAGAAAGAGAGACTTAGTCTAGGAAAATTTGGCTAACAAGAAATTGGGTCAATCGAGAGATTGATAAGCCCAATTAAAGGGTTGAACCTAGAGATAGTAACAACCCGACTTGAGCTTTTATCAACTGTTTTGTTCAATACCCATTTGGACTTGAGAAAGCCAAATTTTGCAAAATCACTCTCTAGTCGAGAGGGATTGAGTGGGTAATTGAGTGTTGATAGCTATAATACACCCCGACCAATAAAATAAGCTTTAAAGTTTATATCCCATTAGGCAATCATCTAGGTGAAGGTCATAGCCCTAGGCTTTTTACAACATTTGAAAAACAACAAAAATAATTTCCTAGTTTTATTTATTAAATTGCAATTGTAGTTTAATTTAGACTTTAAAACAACCCAATTTTGTGGAATTGCAAATTTAGATATACAAACTCATGCTCTACGATATATACTACTAACTCCCACACATATACCTCCCTGCGAAATTTGACCCCGACTCTTGTTGGGTATTATTATTGCATCGACCATTTTTATAACCTCGAATAGAGGTGTGAACTTGGACGAAATCACTACATCCTGCACTTTTGTGCAGATTCAGGTATTTTCGGACACGGGAGGTGTTAATTTCATTGCACAATTGATCTTTTGGGAGATTCCAAGGTAGCTGCCCTGCGTTTCGCAGACCTTGTCTCTCCTTCTCTATCTTTCCGTTTGTTGTATTTTGTTTCAGACTATCATAGACAATATTTTCCAGACTTATGATGTATATAAGCTCATGCACTCTGTGACATCCCAATAGTTGGGAACTTCCGCGTTATGTTTTGTTTTTTTATCCCTGTTCATGAAAATTTTATTATTTTAACTGCTTTAATTCATTTTTTGTTAAAAGAGTTGGGATTATTCTGTAATGTCGGCTTGCCTAGTACTACGTTAGGCACCATCAAGACAGGTTAGGATTTTGGGTCGTGATAGTAACATCACACAGATGGTATATAGAAGTTTTGATAATAATGTCATACATGCAAAAATTATGATACTGGTCAATGTGCTTCTAAGTATATTTTTATCCCTGAATTCAACTTTCGTCTTTCGAAACTAAGGAATATCCTTTTAAATTTGTGTGACTATAATTTTTAGTATGTTTATGTTTTGCAAATATAATAAATAAAGGACAAGGAAAAATATCCTAAATATTGGACTATATTTATCGCAATATGTTTTCTTGCACGAACAACTGTATGTTGCACTTTCAAGAGGGATATCAAGATCGACAACAAGAGTTCTGGTTAAGGCAGAGCAACCAAAGCATTAGGAGGAAACATACACAAAAAAATATTGTCCACAAAGAAGGGTTCGTTAAGATACCATCACATTAAATACTTTTAAACTATAATACATAATTATCTAACTAACATTACAAAATTGATCATTTGTGTAAGTTTTGATGATGTCCTTTTATTTTAAATTAATGTATTATGATAATGTAATAATATTTTTCGGCATTTAGATGATTGTTGTATTATTATACATAAAATTTCTCTCATTAATTAAATTTTGTTGTTCCTTCATATAAATAAATGTTTAAATCATCACGTGCCATTATTAACGTGCAACGCACGTTCATAGATACTAGTTATTATAAAAGCATGAATAAAATGTCAATGGAATAAATTTATCACGACCCAAAATTCATTAAGGTCGTGATGGCACCGGACACCGCCGTCAGGCAAGCCAAAAATAAATACTTGATTTGGTTCTCATTTTTAGTATTTTTGAAATCATATTTTTCTTTGATTTAATAGTAAGAGATGAAATTCACAGTGTAAATAATAATATTCTTAACAATCTCAATACAGAACAACCCATAATCACCCAAAATCTGGTGTCACAAGTGCATGAGCATTAAATAGGAAAAATAAAATATTACAACAACTGCTCAGAATACAAATTGGACAGGAAAATATAAATACTCTGAAGGAGACTCTGCTGGCTGCGGGTCGTAATATAGAATGCAGCTCACGTAAGTCCTCGCATGCATACACGCCTCTGCTCTTACAAGGCCACTAGTCATATATGTACCTGCACAAAAAATATGCAGCAAGTATAGTATGAGTACGTAAGCAATGTATATCCAGTAAATATCTAGCGTAATCCCAGAGAAGTAGTGACGAGGGGTTGACATCGACACTCACTAGTGGTCCAACAACATAAGGTACAGTAAAGAGGTAGCAAATATGAGGCAGAGTAAGTAAGTGAAATAGACAAATATAGATTATGTGGTACAAACCCCCTCTCTTTACGAGGAACTCAAGCTCTTCATTAGAAATTCCCTCCTTAACCTAGGCATATATATAGGTATAGTGAAACTCGTCAAGTGGCTACAATAATTCAAATCTGGAATCTACAGATACACTGGCTTCTTGCCAAGTTTTACACACGATTTCATGGGAATGTGATATAGGAAATGCCGAGGCGTACGACCCGATCCAACATAATAATAAAACTGTGCACTGCCGAGGATCGAACGGACCGAACCATATGATAAATCAATTAACCTACAGAGGGAAATGGCTCGCTCCCATGAGAGTGTGGTACATAGATCCTACCGAGGCAAACGGCCCGATCCCATAAGAAGTGAAATACAAATTCCTGCTAAGGCGAACGGCCCGATCCCATAAGAAGTGAAATACAAATTCCTGCCGAGGCGAACGACCCGATCCCATAAGAGTAAGAAGCTTTGACGGGTCCTTGACTCCACTCACGAATAAACGTGTGAGTTGTAATTTCTTTTAAAAAAACCTTTCAATGAAGTATATATATCGCGAAAACATGCCGTAAGAGGAGTAGAATTATTCAGTGACTAATCATGAACTCGTGAAGTCTCTACAATAACAAGTCTGGTCTCAAGTAGTAATGTAAAATAGAGGAATTTAATGGGCAAGAGACTGCTCAAATAATACAGCCATAGCGTGATGTGAATCTAAGCCTACATGGACAATAATATGAATGTAGCCCCCACAACAAGTAGCACACATCAACAAGTAGCACACATCAATATACAACACCTAGGGGTAATTTCTCCCTCACAGAATTAGACAAGAGACTTACCTCGCTCCAAAATTCTATAACCGGCTCCAAAGCCCTATAATATCTCAAACCAATGTCTGTCGCTCCAAAACTAGCCAAACAATGTGCAAACCAATAAATATATACTCTAATACTCATAACAAATCAATTTAGACAAAATCCCAACTCCGCTCGAAAAGTCGATAAAGTAACCCTCAGGCCCACGTGCCCGGATTTCGAAAATTGTTGAAGACAAACACTACCCACAGCACTATGAACTCAAATTTATAATTTATTCTCAATTTCATGCCCAAATTCGTGATCAAAATCCAAGAATACCAATTTCTAGGTTTTTCTTCAAAATTCTAAATTTTTACTAATTTCCATGTTTAAATCCACATATAAACCATATATTTAACCCAAAATGGGAAGAAGTCACTTACCCCATAATAGAGGATGAAGATGGCACTCCAAACCTGCTCCAAAATCGGCTCCCATGGACAAAATGAAGTGAAATTGAACCCAACTCTCGTTTTAAAGAAAACACTGCCCAGCCACGATTTCCGCTTCTGCAGTTCATCAGCTGCTCATGTGGCTCCGCACCTGCAAAAATTCCATCGTAGGTGCGGTTCAAGCTCGGCCTAACAGCCCCCGCATCTGCGCCCCATGCAGCGCATCTACGCGCGCACACGTGTGACCGCTTCTGCGACCCCAGGCCCTTTTGGCCAACTTCGCTTCTGCGCTTGCCTTGCCGCTTTTGCGGCGTCGCACATGCGGCCCTTTTTTCGCAGGTGCGGTTACACCAGAACTCAGGCCCTTCAGCAACACAATAAAATTCCAAGTTGATCCGTTGACCACCCGAAACCACCCCGACGCCCTCCGGATCTTAACCAAATATACCCACACGTCCCGAAACACATTACGAACTTAGTAGAGGCCTCAAATCGCACCAAACAACATCGAAACTACGAATCACTCTTCAAGTCAAGCCTAATGAACTTTGAACTTTAAATTTTCACATTTGATGCTGAAACCTATCAAATCACGTCCGATTGACATCAAATTTTGCACATAAGTCATAATTGACATTACAGACCTACTCCAACTTCCGGAATCGAAATCCGACTCCGATATCAAAAAGTCCACTCCCGGTCAAACTTCCAAAAACTTTCAAATTCCAACTTCCGCCAAATGACCTCCAAATGACCTACGGACCTCCAAATCCACATTCGGACGCACTCCTAATACCAGAATCACCATACGGAGCTATTACCAGACTCGGAATCCCAAACGGACATCAATAACACTGAAATGCACTTCAACCCAATTTAGGAAACTCTTCCAAAAATGCTAACTTTCATAATAGACGTTGAAACGCTCTCGAGTCATCCAAAACCCGATCCGGACATACGCCTAAGTCCAAAATCTTTATACAAACCTGTTGGAATCTTCCAATCCCGATTCCGAGGTCGTTTACTCAAAAATCAAACCTTAGTCAATTCTTCCAACTTAAAACTTCCGAAATTAGAATTTTCTTCCCAAACTAACTCCGAACTTCCCGAAATTCAATTCCGACCATACGTACAAGTCATAATACCTGAAGTGAAGCTGCTCAGGGTCTCAAACTGTTGAATGACGCATTAGAGGTCAAAACGACCGGTCGGATCGTTACAAAATTAACCTTAAAATATTAATTGACTTTTGTACAAAATTGTAAAACTACTACAATTATTAATTGCAACCAAACTAAATCGTCTACTCCTACTTTCTCTCCTAAAATTGCAATCACATATTATTTAGAACTCCAATTAATTAAATTGGCTATCCTATTTTTTCCCCATATCTCCCCTACACGTTCCTTTCGGAGGAAGTTGACACAAATCCAAATTTCTGTGAGGGGTGAATCTACTAAGCTATCCCATAAACAAACACCTAATTATCGGAATTCAATCTGCTTATTTTTATTTCAAGAATATTTTTTTCCTATTTACTTATTCAATAACGAATTCCTTACAAAATATAAAACTATAATATTTAGGGCTTGATCTAAAACTATACTATTTAGGGCTTGATCTAATATTTAGGATTTTGAACTCAACTATTAAATGTAATATATATATATATATATATATATATATATATATATATATATATATATATATACATACATACATACTATATTAAAAGCACGAAGATCCTTAGCGAAATGCCGTTCGTCTTTTTTACCCTTTTAAATAAAGTTCACATTAGATAAAATAGGCATTTAATTATTTTTCGAATATTTAAGACTTTAAAATCAACTACAAATCTTAATTGTTACATCTTTTCTTATAAAAATAGTTTTTTTGTTTGAAATTTGTATCATATAAAATTTTAGAAATTTTAGCTTAAAACATTCGTTCCTTGTTTGAAGTTTGAGCCATGTGAGGCTTTGGGGTCTAAAGTAAGAGTTGCAATTTCACATGAAATTGGCTACGGTTACTATAATTTACATGTTTCCATATTGATTATCAATAATAAAAGGAATCTGGAGAAAAGAAAATGATTTGCTCTGATTTTTTACAGCATAATAGCGTTTATCAATATGGAAAAGTACTATTTTATTCCGACAAATAAATAGGTCCGTACTAAATAAGTTTGTAATATCTAATACTTTAAATAATATTTAAAAATTTATATTGGATAAAATTATAATTTAATTATTTTCTTAATGCTTAGCACTTTAAAATCAATGAAAATTATACTTTAAAAAAATTTAAATTGCCTTATACCTTTTCTTATCTACCTATATCTATCCATCTATCTATACTATAACGAAAGCACGAAACCTTTACCGAAATATTTTGTTAATTACTTTTTATTCATCGTTGACATGATCTTGCACACGCAACTCGCCAATTTATTTATTTATTTATTTATTTGAAATCCCTCTATTAACCTTTAATAGACACTCCGAACCACTAGCCATATTTACATATTAAATCTCTTACCGGGTAGCCAGTAAAATTTTTCGCAGAAGTTCCGTCAACACCACGCGACCGCTAACCTATTTACAGGAGATAACCCACATGTGAAAATTACATGCTGGCATATTCCAACGTCGTTGCACTAGTGTAATTACTACGAAATCAATAGATCATCCTGAGTCCAAGCTCATTCACCAGCTACATCAGTCCGTTCACTCCTCGTGGACATCAGCTAAAGGTGCGACAATACATTCCAATCCAAAGTTATGGTGTATCCTTCTGCATATCAAGCAACTCCCTCTTGTTGTATCTAATCTTCCTCAATGTAGCAGCTAATATTACAACTTAAGTCCGTAGACCTAGTCACTGTCCATTCTACATCCCAAATCACTCAAACGTTTCCTCAAGACGTGTAATCATCCTACCACGTAACTCATATGCTACTTTGTCACTCTCCCACTTTGGTCAAACCCTTTTCCTTTAAGTAACTACTCGACTTTTGTTTTCTTACACTTGGACTTTTCAGAACCTAACCACTGCAAGGCACCTTCCACATGTCCTTCCTCATCCTTCGCTGCCCAGTTGTTGCCTTAACTCAAAATTCGTCTTTGTAGCACTTGAACCAATAGCTCGTTACCGGCTTTAAACCTTTCTGACGATCATCCTTCTCGAGACATCAATACTAGAAACGCTGCTTCGATCATGAATTACTGCACATCGCGATTTCTAATGACGGCTTCCCCTATACCAATTCCTAACACCCCGTCGTGAAGGCGAGTTGAAGAAAATCATAACACCGGCGAACCTTAATGCATTTTACAAGGCGATGACACCACATCGAAATTGAGAACTCTACCACACTCGAAAATATCAGGCTTCGTTACTCTATCAACCCCAAACCTGAACATTCATAGCCCGATTGCCTTTTTCTCTGCTGGAAATAAAACATGGAGCCTATGAATTATGTACTGAGGAAAACCTTCTTTCAAGTCGTTTACTGCCCTGACTCATAGACAGGCATTTTACCATTTCATAAACATTGTGCGATAACAATGCATGAATCATCATAACGATCAATGCCAAATCTTAAAACCTTAGGTAGTACTAATACTTAATTTGAAATGACAGAACGGCCTTTTGCACAGCGACGTCAATAGCCCAATTAATTACACATGGAGAAGCATCCCTGTACTACATCTGTAGTAGCATTAAAAATTTCCTCGATCCCCAATTTATAATAAGCGCTTCACGTCGCATAAGATTGAATAGGAAGGAAATGTAGGCATAAGCCTCAAAGGAATCGAATCGCACGGTGAGGAATCAAAAAGGGAAGTATTCCTAACAACCTTGTAGCCTCTCGAAGATAAGCACAGACGTCTCCGTACCGATCCGCAAGACTCTACTAGACTTGCTCAAGACTCGTGAGACCTACGTGAACCTAGTGCTCTGATACCATGTTGTCACGACCCAAAATCCAAAAAGGTCGTGATGGCGCCGGACAACACTGTCAGGCAAGCCAACCATAGTCAATTAGCTTAATTACCCATTTTAGTATTTTGAAATAAAAATTTCTTCAATGAAATAGTAAAGATAAAACTCATAGAGTAAATGATAAATATTTTTAAAACTAAATTTTTAAACAATTCACAACCATTCCCAAAACCCGGTGTCACAAGATCATGAGCATTTACTAAGGAATTAAAATAAAATACAGCATCTGTCCAGAATACAAATTAGACAGGAAAGTATAATAACTCTGACGGAGATTCTGTTAGCTACGGATCGTAATATAGAATGCAGCTCACCTATGTTCCCACAATTATTAACCACACATCTGCACCCACAAGGTCGCTATACATATATGTACCTGCACAATAAAATATGCAGCAAGTGCAGTATGAATACGAAAACAACGTGTACCCAGTAAGTATCAAGCCTAATCTCGAAGTGGTAGAGACGAGATGGCCGACTTTGACACTCACTATGGGTCAATAATAATAACTGAAATAAAACTAGGATTTTTAAATCATCATGATTTACAGAATTTACAATAATTTATTTAATCAGCGGAAATAATCAAATTCCTTCAAATGTAACAATTCTCAATATATTAATTAAATTCCTTCAATTCAAATAATTTCCAATTTATCAATTAAATCTCATTTACAGGAGTAACAATTAAATTCCTTAACAAGCAAGAATAATAATTTATTAAATTTCAAGGATTATTTTAATTTATTAACTAGCTTCACAAGATGAAATAAATTATTAAAATATCGTGTAATTATTATTATTAAGCACGATTTCTGCCGAGGACGTACGGCCCGATCCAGAGTGTCGTGTACACTGCCGAGGGACGTGCGGCGCGATCCATAGATGCATCTATCCTGCCGAGGCGTTCGGCTCGCTCCACAAGAAAGGAGGACATTTTCTTATGTGCCTCCGGAAGGAGAGTATATTTATTATAAGGTAAATTCGGGAAGAGAACAATTTCTTTTAACAATTAATTGATTTAAACAAACAATCAAGCCTATGACATTTCCATCCTTTAATATATTTATCTAACAATTCACAATATATTCATATAGATATCAATTAATATAAATAAATCAAAGAATACAATTTGCACAAGTAAGGCATGATTTGCATCCTAAACTACCCGGACTTTAGTATTAATAGTAGCTACGCACGGACTCTCGTCACCTCGTGCGTACGTAGCCCCCACAATTTAGCAACAATTGCTTAATCTTAATCACCTATGAGGTAATTTCCCCCTCACAAGATTAGACAAGAGACTTACCTCGTTTTGCTCCAATTTAATCCACTATAAGGCCTTTTCCATGATTATCCAACTCTGTCTGGCTCAAATCTAGCCAAAATAATTCGATACAATCACTAAATATTATAGGAATCAATTCTATAAGAAAATACTACATTTTAAAGAAAAGATTCCGAAATTAATTAAAAATTTGCTCGCGAGGCCCACATCTCGAAATCTGGCGAAATTTATAAAATCCGACAACCCATTCAATTACGAGTCCAACGATACCAGTTTCACTCAAATCCGACTCCGAATCGATACCGAAATCTCAAAAATTCGTTTCTATGAGATTTCTAAAAATTTCCCAAGTTTAAATCTCAAAACACTAATTTATGGCGAAAACAATGATATACTTGTATATGTAGACCAAATCCAAGTTAGAATCACTTACCCCAATATTTTTCCCTTGAAAATCTGCCAAAAGTCGCCTCTACTCAAGCTCAAGTACGTCAAAAATGGTAAATGGGACGAATGCCCTCTTTTTATAAAACTGCCCAGCAGCCTTCGGAACTGGGCCTCGATCGCGGCTTCGATCACAGGCTCGAGCATGGACCTCAGTCATTGCCTCGATCAGGGCATCGAGGTTGGGCCTTCGATCAGGACATCGAGGTTGGGCCTTCGATCAGGGCATCGAGCATGGGTCTCGATCCTAGCCCTCGAGCCTTACCTTCGATCATGTCCTCGAGCTGGACCTTTGATCGTGGCCTCGAGCTGGACCTTCGATCATGGCTTCGATACTGAGCCTCGTCCCTGGCTTCGACTCAGGCCTCGATCGTGGGCTCGATATCTGGGTTCGATCTGGGGCTCGATCACAGCCCAAAATATACAGCAGAAGGGAAAATTGCAGCAGCTTTTAATACAGTTAAATATTAAAAATTGATATGAGATGATATTAAGGATTTGAATCGACAAGAACTAAATTATTTAGAACAGATAATTAAGTCTTTGATTTAGATAATTAGCAAAAAAAATCTATTTAGTTTTTTTTTTCAAATTCATCATATAAGTAAAACTATTTTTTTAACTTTATAGATTCTTAGGGTTCATAAATTTATTTCCATAAGCACAATGTTGCTGGTAAAGAATATCCAAAAATAGAGTAATAATTAATTTTAGACTTTATATTGTCACTGTTCACTTTTTTTAAAAAAAATATAGGACCAATCTATTCATTCTCAAATCTTAAATAAAATAGCTATAATTATTAACATCAACACAACATTCTCATAAAGAAAATAGCTATAATTATTAATGTAATTAACTTAATTAAATTGTTCGTCGTTGCAAGTTTAAAAAATATTTAATTATTTTAAATTCAATAATCGAGTCAATATAACAATATTATTGTTCTCATTTAAATGAATATCGCATCAATTTTAATGCCCATTTTTATTTTGCATAATTTATTCTTCTTGTATGTAATTTTTAGTTTATTAACACTATATCTATGTCTATATTTATTATAAAAGCACGAATGCTAGAAAGTTAAATGTTGAATGACAAAAATATCCCTATAATATTGACCGACAGTTATACCCTTCATAAACTAAAATTTTCTTTAAAGAAACAAATTACATGTTGGATAAACTATTAGAAAAACATTTAAATTATCTGGACGTTGAGTTCCACTAAAAAGTACAATCCTGTATTTAAGTATACTTGGTTTATGTTACAAATTTAAGTTAGTCAATGACTCCTCCTTCTCATTATAATAAGATAATTTGATCTCACACAAAAATTATTACTTTCAATTATAAGAAATAAACAGTTAGCCACTAATTAGAGATGTCTTTACTCTTTAGTCACTGTTTAAAATATATTTACTCTTTAGCCAGTGTTTAATAAATTTTTACCCGCCCGGACGAAAATACTCATTGTGCTAGACATGGGTGCTGTGTAAATATTAAGGACATGGTGTCCTTAACTTCATAAATGCTATATAAATATTAAGGCCAAAGTATCCTGTATTTGCACATTCCGTTGTTAAACTTTAGGACATCATGTCCTTAACTTCATATGTGTAGTATAAATGTTAAGGACATGGCGTCCTTAACTTCATGTGTGCAGTGTAAAATGTTAAGGACATAATGTCCTTAACTTGTATTTGCACCTTATGTTGTTAAACTTTAGGACCTCATGTCCTTAACTTCATATGTGCAGTGTAAATGTTAAGGACATGATGTCCTTAACTTCATGTTTGTAGTATAAATGTTAAAGACATAATGTCCTTAACTTTATGAGTATTGTGTAAATATTAAGGACACAATATCCTTAATTTCACGAACGCTGTGTAAATATTAAGGACAAAGTGTCATGTATTTGCTCCTTCAGTTGTTAAACTTTAAGACATTGTGTCCTTAACTTCATATGTGCAGTGTAAATGTTAAGGATATGGCGTCCTTAACTTCATGTGTGCAGTATAAATGTCCTTAATATTTACACAACACTCATGAATAAAGGGTAAAAATATCGTTTCCTATTAATTTTAATAGAGTAGTGATTATTTTTGCTCAACATTAAAAATATTGAATAAAATTTAAATACCATGTTAAATAGTGACTATGTCACGCCATTTCTAAGCAAAATAAAAGTAAGACAAGAAGAGCTTTCCCTAGCCCACTAGCATCTTCCCAAAGCAAGAAAAAATTGATTCCATTTGGAAGACAACATAGGTTATTGGCTATCGAGCAAGAGTTCCAAAATCCAAGCAAATAGTGATTTTGGATTTTGGTTCTTATTGCTAATTCTTTGTTTTATGATGCCCAAATATCAAGTCTAGCTCAACTTCGTTTCTTAAAAAAACAATCCCGAAAGAGGCAGAGCTAATTAAAATTATAAAGACGATCTTCTATCCTATCTAAAGTTGTACATAATTTGGTAAATATCGAATTATCGTATCAAAATCGAAAATTTTGGTATTCGGTATGGTATTTGGTTGAATTTTTTTTAAAAAAAAATTAGTATTAGGTATGGTATTTGGTATTTTAAAATGAAATACCGAAATACTAATATCATACCGAAATATATATTATATTACACAATACACAATTTATTAATTATAACATAAATACAAGAAATCTAAAACTTTACTTTCCTTTATTCTTTAAATTCATCAATTAACTCTAACCAAGTAACAAGACATTACTCTAAGTTTTCTCTAAGTTGGTATTTGCCAATTCTAGACAAAACTCTTGTCAACAAACGTTTTTAGTTTTGTAATTTTGAGCACTTTAATTAAGAATTTTACCGTCTATGACTCTATGCACTAGTTAGTATTCAAACCGAAGTTACCGAACCGAATAAACCGAAACCGAAAGGAGAAAAACTGAATCATATCGAATTTAATTAGGTACGGTATTGGTATAGCATTTTACGAAGCCGAATACCGAAAATACTGAACCAAAATATCTAAATACCGTACCGTACCGACCGACGTACACCCCTAATCCTATCTTGTATGGAAGATGGATAACCAAGATAACCTAGGCAGAAAAAACCTATGAAAAAAATTGATTGGAACTTGCAGTCGGACTTATTTTATTTTTCTTTTAATACCGTTTGGAATACTACACTAATACATAATTTAAGGTAGATTGCCATTTATTTGCATAATTTTAATGTTTCAATAATCAGTATTTTATTTTTTTTGTATAATTACTGTTATGTTAAGTGATCATATGACTATGTTATTTACATGATAATCTTATGCGTTTAAATTTCTAACTTTTATGAATATATAATTGGTTAAAATTCAATGAAATAATTTGGTGAAATCAATATGATTGCTGTTTTGGTTTCACCTAATCTTCTACATCTTTTACTGTAGAAAGAAAAATGATGCTGATCAAATATAATATTTGTTAGAGGTTTTTTGCATTGTCCTAAAAAATATCATATTCCATTCTTTTTATTAGTAACTTTTACTTTGCTATGCGAAGAGAATTACAAGAAAAATGAAATACTATATTTTCAGGAACTAATTATTAAATTTCGCATATATTTAGATACAGTTAATTTTAGAATACTATGCAATTAAAAATTTATTATTACTTTTTAAACGTGCTCGGAAAATACTCATCGCAATAACTAGTAATAATAAATTTTGTAATACCACAATTTACGTGGGGATTTTTGTGGGTATTCCTTAAGCCAAACGCCCCTAATAAGAGTCCGCCGAAGTGATGGACTGGCGGGAACTGGGAAAAGTTGAGGAAGCATATGGCGGGAATCCCTCGTCTTTATAAACCACTCCTCCCCAAAAAACTTTCCACAAATTAACATTTAATATAGATTTAGCGTTTGCATTATGGGGAAGAGAAAGAAGACGGCTAGGGTTACTGAAGAAGAAGAAGAAGAAGAAATGAATGAAAATCAACAACATACCACTGCTTCTTCTTCCCATAATAAGAGCCTATATGAGGTACCTATCATTTTTTGCCCTAATTAACTGTAGCCTTTAAGGAAAGTGTATTTGGTCGATTTTTTAGGTGTTTCTCGCTAATATACTGATTTTTTCAAGGGTTTTTGCCTATTGTGCCCTAGGTTTGGCCAGTCTGTTGAGTGTTGAGTTCCTTTGTCTGTTTTATGCAAAATTTCAGTCTGTTGAGTGTTGAGTTCCTTTGTCTGTTTTATGCAAAATTTCAGATTAGATCAGACTTTGGATAACTATTCCAATGTGCAACACACTAATTGCTTGAATGTAGCTAACAAATAATCCTGTAATTATTCATACTCATTGGCTACATGGAACTCATTTAACAATTTCTAGTCAAGTTTAAGTTGGTCTTCCACGTTAAGCATTCCTAGTGGTATGCAAAGGAGTTGTGATGATATGATAAATGTCCATGCTGCTCCAACTAAGTCTTGTACTAGGGAATCATAGAATCAGCTTTAAGGTACCGGGTTCATTTGAACCCACTACTTTTGACATGGAGTATAAATTTATGTGTAAAAATCCACTAAAGTTGCAAAATATGGTAGATTGATGGATGCAATGCTAAAAATCTTAAAGGTTAAACCCATAGAATTTAAAAACTGGATCCGCCTTTGATTGTTGTTGGCTCATTATCGCATCTCGAACCCCATAACCTAATGCAGTGGGTAGGTATTGGAAATACAAGCTGAGGCTCTCTATTTGAGAGCTTAGCACCCTGTCACTTTCTCAACTGAAAGTGGAAACTGTCTAAATTAACATTTGTAATGGCCTTTCACATACGAGAGCCCTTATCAGTGGCAGAGCTAGCTTGGAGAAAGGGGGTCCAATTAAATTCCCTTTGCTGAAAATGTATACTGTGTGAATAGGGTTAAAATTCGTCTTTTGGGTGTGTGAACTGTTGAACTCCCTTGTCTTGAGGGGAAGTTCTAGTAAAGTAGCAAAGGGGTTCAAAAATTGCATTAGGTCACAGGTTTAAATTCCATGTTTGACAATATTGAATCCCTAGTATAAAATCTTGGTTCCATCACTGGCCCTTTTATCACATGGGAGATAGTAGGAGAAAGTGGAACTGGTTGACATTGTATACTAATGACTCAATTCAACTCCAAAAAATTTGTGTCCTTACTATAATGCATTCACATCTCCTAATCCAGACTTAATCTGGCATATTGAACAAGCCCTTAGTTGATTTCTTTTAGGAAGACTCTATTACTTTATGGAGGAAGAAAGATAATAGTAAACTGGAGCAGGAATATTGTTCTGCTTGAATCACTTCATTGATATTGACATAGTTGCCCGTAATTTGTCTGCCAAGTTGGTCTCACTCTGCCTGTACTAAGAGCGTGTTCATTGAATATTGTGATGTACTGAAGTGCTTAGAATGAAACAATAAGGATCATAATTATCATGTGGCATTTGTATCTGTACCAATATTACAGTTCAAAGATCTTTCTATGAACTAAGCACATGATTTTTTTGCTATGTGTCAGTATTGGTTTTGCTTTACTTAATTCGCAACAGAGCTGAGATAACTAACAAGTCATCTGCTTTATAGATTCTTGGGGTTGAAAGAACAGCATCTCAGCAGGAGATAAAGAAGGCATATTACAAGTTGGCACTGCGGCTTCATCCAGATAAGAATCCGGGAGATGAGGTATATCACAGTTTTATAATTTTTTAGTTTGATTTTCTTCACTAATGCTATATCATTAGCCAACAGGAAAGGCATTTATATTGAATTTTCTTTCTGTAGGAAGCTAAAGAGAAATTTCAACAGCTGCAAAAGGTGATATCAGTTCTTGGTGATGAGGAGAAACGGGCACTCTATGATCAGACTGGCTGTGTTGATGATGCTGTGAGTTACACTAAATTGGTTTTATTGCTTGTTATGATGCAATGCAGTAGAAAGTTTGTTTTAAATTTAGTAAATGACAGCTCCCACAGCAATTTTATTGCACACACACCTTCTCCTACTGAGCGTTTTTAAGTCACTTCATAGTCGGGAGGAAACTTGAAAGTAAATACTTTAAAATACCAATTAACACGAGGAAGGATGATTTTCTCCGTTACATAAGTAATTCAACAATTTCCCCTTGCCTCATGTGAATAGAACATGAAATTGGACGTTTATCAATTATGCATATGTATGTGATTTCATTTTAGAAGAATTAACCCAAATGGCCGTACACCCAGTCACTTAAACTAAAAATAGCCCGTGGAGGTATAATATGTACATAATTTATGTATCATATATGTATAATTATGTATAATATATGTGTATGGCTAGAAAAAGTAAACAATGAATATGACCGGCTATTTGTGTAAGGATCCCTTCATTTTATCATCATAATTGAACTATTTCTACTCTGGTTAACCTACCCTAACCCTTCTTTATTGTAAGAGAAGTAATTCAACAATTTCCCCTTGCCTCATGCGAATAGAATATGAAATTAGACTTTTATCAATTCTACATATGTTTGTGATTTCATTTTATCTCAATAATTGAACTATTTCTACTGAAGAGAAGCTTTGGGGCAACGGTAAAGTTATCTTTGTGTGACCTATATGTCACGGGTTCAAGCCGTGGAAGCAACCACTAATGTTTGCATTACGGTAGGCTATCTACATTACACCCCTTGGGGTTGCGGCCCTTCCTCAGGCCTTGCATGAATGTAGGATGCTCTGTGCACTGCTCTTTTTAATTGAACTATTTCTACTCTTGTCATCAACCTACCCAACCCTCCTTTATTAGGACTTCTATGGAGCTCACATAGGTGGAGTCACTAATATTATGTTGGTATTTATTTGCATTTTGTGTTACGAAAACATAATGTCTCTATGTGCGTGTATATATGGTATCTCTATGTAAAATAAGTCTTAATTTTATCTGAATCTTAGTATCTTATGGTCATTCATCTACGTAGAGAGATTTGCAAACTTTACATAATCTCTAAAATAGTAATTTTACCCTGTGGTTGAGGCTGAATACTCCCTTAGGGTAAATCGAGCGGATATCTCTTTAATACGTTTGCACATAGCTAACTGGTAATTGACAGGACCTGGCTGGAGATGTTGTGGAGAACTTGAAGGAGTTTTTTCGAGCTATGCATCCAAAGGTAATAGTGACACGGATATGTAATTCTGTTTTAATTGAGTATTAGACATCCTCTAACATGGTTCTTGCATAAATGTTTATTGCAGATAACTGAGGCTGACATCGAAGAGTTTGAAGCAAATTATAGAGGATCTGAGTCAGAGAAGAAAGACTTGATTGATTTGTTTAACAAGTATAAGGGTAAAATGAATAGGTATTAGCTGAGAATCAAGTACTCTTCTCATTTCCATTAACTTCATAATCTCTATGCTGCCATCTAATTCATTAACGTGCAGGCTCTTTTGTTCTATGATTTGCTCTGACCCCAAGTTAGATTCACACCGTTTCAAAGATATTCTTGACGAGGCAATTGCTGCAGGTACGGTTTAGCTTCGGTTAGATGAGCTTCTTTGAAACCAAGTTATGTGTTCATGACACTGTTAATACATTAAAACCATTTCTGAGCCCCAACTTAATCGATATAGATTTAGATTTCAGGATCTGTTTCATGTTACAATCTCTGACATTTCTAGCATGGACTGGACTGGACGTTTTCTATGTTCTGATCATTTTTCCTTTTGCTACGTGGTTGCTGCTTCCCAGTTACCTAATTACATCTTTTAGCATTGTTACATGGTGATGTTGGAACAGATTCCTCAAGCCCCACCCAAAAATTCTTTGCTGACAATGGACTTACAACTTCAATTTTACATTTATAGGGGAGCTAAAATCAACAAAAGCATATGAAAAATGGTCGAAGGAAGTGTCTAAAACAAAACCACCTACAAGTCCGTTGAGACGGAGACAAAAGTAAGTAATTTTTAGCCTTATTCATTGCTAATCATGAAATTAGCAATATTCTAATTGGTGGACGCTTGAAATGCTATAGGCCAAAGAAAAAATCAGAGGACTTATATGCTATTATATCGCAGCGGCAAAATGAGCGAAGAGGTAAGATGACTTGTATGTTGTCGTCTCTGATTAGCAAATATGGTGGGGATCCATCTGCAGCGGAACCTAGCGAAGAGGAATTTGAAGCAGCTCGTACAAAAATAGAGAGTAGAAAGAAGTTCAAGCGGAAGAAAATGTAATTAATATGTTGTCTTCTAAACCTTTTTGCTGCAAAAGTTGTCATTTCTATGGCTTGCTATTTTTGTAAATGTGGAAGCTTTATTTGCTTATCGCCAGCATAGTGTCTTCAATTTCTCTTCTGTCAGGTCTCGGTTGTCATATCACATATGGTTAGCAGGCAACTCACTCTATATGTCTCTTCGTAAACTCTTGCACATCGGAAACGAGCTTTTCTCATTTAAGGACTATTATTTGGGGTGTGGTGGGATAATTGAAATCTTTTTATCTTTAATAAAAAGTTTTACATTCAGAGTTTTGAAAATGAAAATCTTTCAATAAGGAATGTTTAATCCTCCTTAGTAGACTTATCTGGCATATAATTAGGATTAATCTGACCAATGAATTTCGACTACCAAATAGTTATTGCACTATAAAAAGAAACTCGAGGTTGATATGGGTAGACGGTAGTGCAAATTGGAAGGTGTAACATTGTTTTAAATTTGATGTCTGGTATTGCATGTAATCCAAATAAGATTTTCTTGTTCTTCTACTCCTGGACAATGGGGGGCCTACCATATATAGTTGACGATAATAAATAAATAAATGACTTGCTGTTGATTTGTTGCAGGGAGAATTCAGACGTTTGCTTATTCATCTCTTTGCCATTCAAGGGTTTTATGTCCTACTTCCTACTGCCTTGTTTTTCCAATTGTACCTTGTGCCTGCCTGGTCAAATTTGTTTGTTGACAGACCACATAGCTTCTTTTGTTATGTTGCATTTTTGTTTTTTTCTTAAATCTTTTTTAAATTTCGTTTAGTATTTGGTCTCCTTTTTCTGATCTCTAGTGACAGGTTGCTCTAGTGGTAAACACTATCCACTTCCAACCAAGAGGTTGTGAGTTCGAGTCATCCCAAGAGCAAGGTGGGGAGTTCTTGAAGGGAGGAAGCCGAAGATCTATCGGAAACAGCCTCTCTACCTTAGTATAGGGGTAAGGTCTGCGTACACACTACCCTCCCCAGACCCCACTGGTGGGATTATACTGGATTGTTATTGTTGTAGTCACAGATTTCTAAATTCTATAATAGCGATATAAGGTGTTACTAATTGAGTTTTTGAATTTTATTTTTATACATATTTTTAGTGAATTTCTTAATACATATATAGTTCCACCCGGTCTCTAGAAAATTCAAGTGACTTCTTTAAGTTCCTTCAATGTCTTAATATTCATCGGGTCTCTGTTTGGCTAATAAAGGCAATATCTTTTTCCTGAATAAATAGTTACTATTTCTGCATAAAATGGAGATGTCATTCCTTGAGTAACTTCTACATTACCCCATTGAAATAAACTTCTGGAAGAGATACATATCTTTTAGAAATTTGCTAGATGGTTGGTTACGAGTTCATGTGACCTCAATAACTTTTGCTCAAATTTGTATGTATACATTTGATTGTAAATTCAATTATCATTGTAATATTTATTTGATATTGTTCTAGGAATGTATAAACTTTAAACTCATGAATCCGCACAGGAACACCAAAAGCTTTTTTTGTTTTGTTTTCTCTTTTTCTTTCTTTCTTCTTTTTTGCTCTAGTGTCATTTTTCTGATCTCTAAAAAGATTATACTAGTGACTTCTTTAAGTTCCATCAATCTTTCAAAGATTAATTTGGTCTCCTTCTTGTCAAATGAAAAATATCGCATCTTTATTTTTTTTGGAATAACTGGTCATTGTTCCAACAATAAAGTAAACATGTCATTCATTGAGTAAATCTGATTACACCATTGAGGTAAATTCTTGATTATCCACTCTTTTTTTGGTAGCTATCAACTTTCATTAATTATCAAGTAGAATATTTATAAATTCAGCTAGACTTTATACTCAGTCTACCGTTCATATGACAAACACACTACAGTAATAGAAACTATCCTATACACCTTAACTAGGAAATCTGAAATTCTGTAGAGTCATCTTAAGATTGTCAGCAACACAAACACAACAGGTATAAGCTATTTCTCTAGCTACAACATCACTTGTTCTCGCTTCCTGTACAAAAACTCTGTTGTTTCGTTCAATCCATATTGTATATATGAACTCTGTATATACCAGCTTCAGTATTTTTGCTTTCTTTGTCTTTCCTCTTGTTCTATGTTCTATCCAGCTTTGCATTTCCCCCCATGACATCACTGATGGCCAATCAGTTGGTGTCTATGCCATTAATTTGCTCCACACTCGTCTGCTAACTTCACATTCAGCAAATATGTGATCTTTGCTTTCCTCAGCTAGTTTGCACATTTGATAGCTTGTATCTATCTGCATACCCCAGCTTTTTAGTCTTGTAGCTGTGAGTAATCTGTCTTGAAATTGAAGCCATGTTATGAAGACTACTTTTGGTCTTGCTGCATTCCCACACATTAGATTCTTCCAGGTGACTTTTAGTAGATCCCCTATCATTTTTAGGTAGATGGCCCTAATCATGCTCCTGCTCCCTGTTGACTTATGTTCCACATTACTCAATTTCTCTCTTGCCTTGAATATTTTTCTTACCATCCAACTTGTTTGCTGGGGTATGGACATATTTGTTAACTGCTTCCTTTTTATACAGTACTCATATATCCATTTGATCTAAAGAGTATCTTTTTTACTATTCTCTCAGTTTCAATTTAGATGAGGTAGTTTGACTCGGCACTGAGTTTAAGAAAAAAAAAGACTTTTAAAACTTGTGGTCTTAAAAGCTTAAGGGGTAAATACTTTGTGGGGCCATGACATTTGTGTGGTTATAAAAGTTTCTCATTAAGGGTAAAATGGATAAATTAAAGAGTTTAAAGTTGAATTATTTCCAAATTTAGAAATGTGTCATTTATTTTGGAACAGACTAAAAAGAAAAGTACTTCACCTAATTTGAAAATTAGGGAGTATGTAATTCCCAGCAAATTTTAACTATAGCTGCTTTGTTCCGAATGTTCAAATTTGTGAGGTTAAGACCTCCAGCTGACTGTTGCACACACATTTTACTACAAGAAACCAATGCTTTTCTAGTTATTTCATTTGCTCCTAACCAAATATAGCTTATGCAGTAAGATTTTATGGCCTTCATCACTTTGACAGGTATTATGAACAGGTGGGTCCCAGTAGGATTGAACTCCAAACAGAACTGACTTCGCCAACTGGACTCGACCAGCATATGACAGCTTCTTTGCTACCCATGAAGCTACCCTTCCAGTGATCTTGGATATTAATGGTTTCCATTCTACTTGAGCTTTCTTGTAGTAGTGGGATCCCTAAATACTTAAAAGGTAATTCTCAGTAGTTGCTAAATATCACGCCTGAGAGGATTTGGTACTTCACCAAAATAGATAGCACTCTTTGACATGTTAGCTTGTAAATCTGAAGTATCTGTGAAGTTACCAAACTTTCTGTGCAGTAGACTTACAGAAGTTAGATCTCATTTGGCAAACATTAGTAGGTCATCCGTAAAACTCAAATGAGTGATATTCATTTTTGAACACTTAGGATGATATTTGAATTACTTCTCATCCCTCAATTCACTAAGATTTCTGCTTAAGTACTCCATGACTATGGTAAATAAGAAGGGTGACATTGGGTCGCCTTGCCTGAGCCCTCTTGTAGCATCAAATAGTTTGGTTGGTTCTCCATTGATTACTATGGATTAATTAACAATTTACACATATTCCATTACCTATCTAACAAACTTTGGAGGGAAGTGCAGCTCTTCGAGCATCTGCTTCAGGAACCTCCAATATACTGTATCATAGGCTTTTTAAATATCTAGTTTGATCATGCGTCTTGGTGAGATGTATTTCCTTGTGTATGCCTTTACCAATTCATGTGCCAAGATCACATTGTCTGCAACTTTTCTCCCAGGAATGAATCCAACTTGTGTTTCTGTGATGATACTAGCAATAACCTTTTGTATTCTTCCTGCCATGACTTTAGCAATGATTTTATAGAGAACAATATAACATACAATTGGCCTATACTCTTTGATTGTAGCAGGATTAGCTACTTTTGGAATCAAAGTTACTGCAGTATAATTGATGCCTCTAAACATAGTACCTGTTATAAAGAACTCCTTTACTGCTTCTATAACTTTATTCTTGATAATTGGCCATGCTTTTTTATAGAATACTGTATTGTATTCATCTACCCCTGGTGCTTTGTCATCTCTTATATAGCATAGTCCATCATAGATTTCTTGTTCTATTACTGTTTCACATAGGTGAAGTTACTGATCATGGTTAAACTTTTTTTCTCTTCTCATGGTCTTCTTATTTACTGCTGCCACACTGGGAATTATTGTGCCAGTGAGTGACTTGTAAAACTGAGTAATCTCGGCCCTTATAACTACTGAGTCAGTCAGTCTCCTTCCATCTAGAGAATCAATCTCTGTGATTTGTTTCCTCTGTTTCCTATCCTTCATGACTACTGAGAAGTAGCTAGTGTTAGAGTCTCCAAGTTTTATCCACATTGCCCTCGCCTTCTGTTGCATAATAGTTTCTTTAATCAAGGACCTCTTTTCAAGCTGACATAGTATATTCTTCTCTTCTGATGCAAGTGCATCTATGTAATGTGTACTTATCTTGGTATGGACCTCTTTCAGGTCTTCCATGGCTTGTTCAATCTTCATAGCAATACCCTTGAACTCAGTTTCATTTAGAATCTTCAGTGTTCCTCGTAGGTCTTTCTGCTTCAGCCAAATGTTTCTCATTGTATCTACATACAGGTTCTGTATCCAGCAGTCCTCCACTATCTTAGAAAAGTTCTCATGTGTTGACCAAACATGAAAGAATTTGAATGGTGGCTTGATCTTTTGCTCCCTCACGTTAGTATTTATCATCATAGGGCTATGACCTGAGATGTGAGGTAGTCTATACTCAGTAGTGAGATGTCCAAATTACATAATCCAATCTGCATTTCCCATTGCTCTGTCAATTCTACTCCAGATTCTATCTCCACATTGCTATTTATTTGTCCAGGTATAGTAATCTCCTTTCCATGGTAGCTCATTCAGCATCAGGTTTTAAACACATTCAGCAAAGTCCTTTATCTCCATGCTAGTTACTGTAGTACCATATAGTCTATCCTGTGGGCACAATATGGAATTGAAATCACCCTAGATAATCCAGTGTTTAGATACCTTCTGTGAGATTCCTGCAAGCTGTTGCCACAACTCCTTTCTCTTTTCTAGTGTGTTATATCCATACAACACTGTCATATCACAATTAATGACTTCGTTCCTGCTAACCACATTACAGTGCAATAATTGAACTTCTTGTTGTATACTCTTGATCTGATATACAACACTATCCCAAAGTTTCCAGACTCTTCCATTAACTGCACTTGCATAATTAGCTTCAAAACTCCCATCCAGGAACTATTTTCTTACTAATTTTACCTGCATTATGCTCCTTAACTCTTATTTCTACTAATCCAACTAACTTTATACTTTTTTCTCTTTAAGGTATGTAGCCATTTCTTTTTATTTATACCTTTTATTTAGCCCCCTTACATTCCATGCTAGCCAAGACATTATTGATGGCATATGAATCCCCCTCCTAAATCATAGGGGAGTAAGACTGCCATTACAACATCATCTTGTTGCAATAATTCAAATTCATTTCTCACAGGTATAGCAACTTTCACTATTTAATTCATAGGTTTGTCATTTATTTCTTTAGCTGCCTTTCCTTTCAATTACTGCTTCTCTTTGGCTTGTGGATCTATCTCTTCATTTATTATTGTTTCTGCTGATTGCTATGTTTGTTTGGCTGCCCCTGCATAACTAGTACCATGCTGCTCACCAGTAGAGGTAACTGGCATACGAGTTTGGCACCCAAGTTGGAACCGATTTTTGAGGTCTCCTCCTCTCTATTGGCCAAGTTTGCTTTGGTTCTTCTTTCTGCGATTTATCCATTCTTTGCATATCATAGTTATGACCTATCATTAAGTATTATTCACAGTATTTAGGTTTCCATTCAAATATCACTCCCTGCTGGAATGTTTTTCCTGAAGGATCTATCACTGTTATTTCAGATGGCAAGACCTTAGTGACATTAACTTCTATGAGCATTCGAGCAAATGATATTCTAGTATGTTTTGCTGTGCATTCATCCGTATATTTAGGAACACCAATAGAACTGGCTATCCTACTCAATGAATCCCTGATTCAACAACTCATGGGTAGATTTGGAAACTTAATCCATAAAGGCAATTCTGTGAGGAACTCTGCATTGAAGTCAAAATCTGGAGTCCATTGCTTTAAAATCATAGGTATGTTGTTAATACTATAAGGTCATGCATACAGATTTCATTCATGTCTGATATGCTTTGAAATTTAACAACATAGTATCCCTCCTCATGATAATAGATTTCAGGTTCCGATACAGTATTCCAGTTTTGCTGCACATACTTCTTCATGTAATTATATCCAGGTGTATCTCCCACTACATATACTATTAATGCCGACTTCCATTTATCAATCTCCTTTTCTATTTCTTCTTTGTCAAGCTTAACAGTTATAGATCCCTCAACCAATTCCGTAGGAATATAATCAAGAGACATACCATTAGTTGCAACACGATTACGATTGAATAGTCTAATCCAAGTAGGCTCTAGAGCTTGTTGCTTCATTGTTGCTTCATCTTTCTCCTTTGTTGAATCTTTGAGCTTTGGATCATTAATGTTTGTACTTCCTTGTGGTCTTTCATTTTCTGTCAATTGCGTCTTTGGTTTTCCGCTGAGGTTCAATTTCTTAACCCCGAGGGTTGGATTTCACTGTCGACGTCAATGGTGAAAGTGCCGGAAAATGAGTCGCTACTGGTGTTAAAATTCTTTGTTCTCCTCCATTTTCTAGAGTTTCAGCTATTACCCTAGAACTTACCGAGCTCCCTACTGTAACAATTGGTTGTTTCTTCGGTCGACCTCGCCCTCTGGCCATGGCTACCACCGTCGGTGTATGTTATCTTAACGTGCGCCTTGATTATCCACTTTTATTCTCCAGGTAAAAACAGAAGCATAATGTATCGTTCATAAATATATGAAAGAAAAACAAACTTCAATGATTTATAATCAAGGAAAGGAAAAAATGAAGTGGGTGTTTGGATATAAGAATTGTAAAATTCTAAAAAAGTAAAAAATAAATTCAAGTAAAAATGATATTTGAAAATTAGAGTTGTGTTTTGACATAAATATAATTTTGGGATGTTTTTGAATTTTTATGAGTGATCTGAAGTAAAATTTTGAAAAACATTTTTTTGAAATTTTTTAAATTTTCGAAAAAATTTTAAAATTCATCTTCAAATGAAAATTGAAAATTTTATGGCCAAACAATGATTTCGAAAAAAAGTGAAAAAGTTTCAGAAAAATGTGAATTTTTTTTATTGCCAAACGGGCCCTAACTCTCTTCAATTTGTTTTACATATTAGTTTTCTACATCATAATTTGATTCGATTTCGGCTTTCTTAGATACCCTTGCCTCTCGCTAGGGGGTTCAAATCCAACCAGAAAACCGTAACAAACTGAAAAGTCAAGCCAAACCGATTGAAAAATTCGATTACGTTTGATTTGATTTGGTTTAGTATTGAGTAAAAAAATCTAAACCAAACCAATATATAAATATATAGTTTTTATATATACTTCTAGGACTTTATATAGATTTTTTTAAAGAAATATCTATAAATATTTGTGATCCTCTTATGGGATGTAATATATATTTAATAGAACTATGAAGTGCATTTATTTTTATTTACTTTAAATAATATTTTGTATTAGCACTTTTTTATTAAGTGTTATTGAAATACATCAATCCATTTGTTCTTCCATATTCATACGTCAAGATCTATTAAACTTTTATATCTTTTTTGAATTTGAAATAGTATTTATTGGTAATTTTAAAATTAAATAGAAATATCATAATTTAGGTTTTATATTGATTTTTGTTTTAATTATTAAATTCAGTTAACCTTGGAAAGTGTATATCAACTAAAAAGTATTGTTAGACGACTAAGAAAATAACTATTATGTGTTACTAAAAAGATTCTCTCATAAGAATATTTTAACACATCATATGTTTGCAAGTTTTTTCAAATTTTTCTAACCATATATTCACTTATCAAAATTTTATCTATAACTTTAACAAAGAAAGATTGAAATAATATTCATGTAACACCCGAAAAACCCAAAAAACTAAGATTGAAATGATATTCATGTAAAATCTGAAAAATCCAAAAAAACTGATAAAACCGAACAAATCCAAATCGATATAATTGATTTGATTTGATTTTAATAAAAATTGAAACAACCCGGTTCATGTACCACTACCTCTCACCAACAAAATTTAGATGATTGATACTTGAATATTTGGGAAATACAACAAAAGGAACGGACCTAGTAGCTGTTTCAAGATTCCACCTCTATGGGAATTTAGGTCCTACTAATATTTAGGATAACCCAAAAAAGGGCTTATAATCATTTCTGATGAATATTCCAAAAACAAAAGAGATTAATTTAATAATGCTTTTTTGTTTGTCCCAACTTTCGATTTGATCTTCTTTTTTTCTTGATATCTAATAAGCATCTTTAATATATATATATATATATATATATATATATATATATATATATATATATATATATATATATCAGGCCCTAATAAGCTTAAGTAACTTATTTTAAATTCTATCTTTCTTTCAAGATTCCTTTGGTCTCTGTCCTTGTCCATAAAAGTTTTTATATCAATAAATGTTCGGAATAAATAAATAGTCATAATTCTTTAAAGTGATCCATAATAAGTGAACGTTCCATTTCATTGAGCAAATTCTTGATTACCCCATTATAATTTAGTATTCAAATTAGTGAAAGTAATTCGCAAATTCTTGATCACCCCTTTATAAATTATAATCTAGGATTCAAATTGCTCGCACATGTAAGTTTTATATATTCTTTCATTAGGTAATTTTTCCTAAAAGAATTCTGCGAACTTTTATAGAAACTTATTAATTTATATAACGTAATTTGATGTTTGTGATTGAATAATTAAAGTAATCGGCGTGACTCAATTTTACTTATGAAAGTAACAAATCAATTAACAAGTCGTTTCGCTGAATATATAATTCAAATCAAACAAAATATACAGTTTTATTGTTTTGGGTTTTTATTAGTTTTATCAGATTTCTCGATCTTTTTCAGTTTTTTTCTGTTTGCATTTTATTTCCAGTAAGTACTATATCAAAGTAAAGAACCCATCGATTTAATGAGTTACTTTTTCGGTTGTGCAATTTTTTGGTTTTTTTTTTAAAACCTCCAGATTATGAAGTTGCTAAGCCATAGTGTTTAGTGCTTACCAACAAAAATTGAGATAATTGATAGAAATTACGAGTCACAAAGTAATAAAACAAAAATGTGATGGACCTAGTTGTTGTTTCAAGATTCCATCTCTATGTGAATTTATGACACGGTACTCCAAATTTTAGGATAAACTGAGGCTTTCAATTATTAGTGATGAATACTCCAAAGTATGATTATAATTAATACTATTTTGTTTGTCCCAATTTGGTCCATACAAAAAATCAAATTTGGTTAGGAGTGCATTATCTTCTCTATCCTCTACCAATGCATACCCTTACTTTATTTTTCTTTATGTTTTTTAGCTAATGAGGGGATTGGTTGGGATCATCTCTGCAACGTGTTAGGCTAAGAAAGAATTACGGGACACAATATATATATATATATATATATATATATATATATATATATATATATATATTCGCTATTCGTAATTATATTTTTAGAAAATTACCATTCGCAACTATATTTGAATTTTATAGCAAATCCACCTGTAGTACTGAAACAAGAGATCAATTGTCTTAAATTGAAACAAGATAGCAATAAACTCTTGTAGCTTAGTTTGTTAGAGTGCCCATTTAGTGAGCGAACGTGTTGAGTTCGACTCTCATGAGTATATATTTTTTCGTATTTATGTATTTTACCTTTATTGTATTAATTGCATGAATAAATACAGTCGATACAGTTTATATCCTTTGTATACACATGTATTTCGCCTTGATTGTATTTATTGCACGAACGAACACGGTTGATATATGGTGTATATACGTTGCACTATAGTTGATACATGCATGTTTTAAATGGGGGCACCATTTTAAAAACAAAAAATAAAAAATATAAGTTGTAGGAGCCCAAATTCGAACCTGGGTCCTAAAGAGAGTGTAGGTACTTACTTAAGCACTACTACAAACCATCTCTCTCTAGTTTTTGTGCTTATAAGGGGCGCGCAAAATATTTAACAAGTACTCACTGTATATATAGATAACAGTCTTTTTGTCGAGGCTAACGGGTTCCGATAATTCCGATCCCCTCCCCCAACGTAGGTCCGCCCCTGACAAGTAGTATTCATGGCTATATTCGTTGCGTGTCTAAATAAGTAATACAAGCTGGTAATAATTGAACAAATAGCTAGATGCATATCTAGTGCAGAAGCTATGTGTTTAACTGAATTCATATTTTTCGCTCACACTCTGTATTTTTACCCAAAAAATCATTAAATATGTACAAATAATAAATTTTGAACCCATTATTAAATGAAAAATAATAGAATTGCGAATTTGAATTAGTGGAGATCACCAAATGATTGAAGAAATTTTATATTTCTATTATGTATGTATGACCCCTCATATCCCTTAAAATAATTTTGTCCTCTTTTACCAATATCTTTGAGTGCTCACTACCCACTAAAAAGCTCGAACCAATTTAATATAATATACCTAACATTCTTTTTGAAGATTGATTGATTCCGTGAAAGTTGTATTGTAAACGAAGCTTTAAACCAACAATGAACTTGAAGCTACCTAACTGTTCTTGATTATGTTCCACGAACAATGATAATAGTAATAATAACTTCTCTTGATTAAAGAAATTCCAATTATATCTGATAAAAGATTTTTCTATCCGTGATGCATGCATGGAACTCAAAAAAGGACAAAAACAAAGGCAAAGGAATATTTGTGGTACCAGCCTACCAGGTATGTGTGTATATATATATATATATATATATATATATATATATAATGATTTTTAGATATGTTATTATACTAAGTTAACACCCATTGTCACAAAGGAATGAAAAATTTAATAGTAGCACTTACCCTCGATTGTCTGTAGAAGAAAACAATCACTTGATTTCCAGGGCCAACATCCAAGATTTCTTTTAATTTCTATAATTTAATTACATAGAAACCGTAAGAATTTGGTTGTTCAATATCTCAAAGTACGCATTGCGGCCGTTGCCATCAATATGAAAATTATTTTAGCAATATCATTCCTTTGGATAAAATTCATATTTAACCACCCTAGAAATTTTTATTTTGAAAGAATCTGAAAATTCATTGTTTATAGCGGTTAAATTTTACACATAGTGATATAACTATAACTTTTTTTTATTTATTAAAGCTATATAATTATATTTTCTAACATAAAAATCACATGACTTTCATCGACTCACACAAAAGTCACAATTGCTGCAAAATTTAATTTTTTTTCGATACAATACTTTTTACTTCATATTTTGTTTTTATTTTTAATTTGATAAATATTAACCCAATTAAAAGAGGACTGACCTGACCTGACCCAAAATCCATATGCATGAATTAAAATATACTAAAAAATGATAAGCAGACCCTTCTCCCTCCCTCCCTCCCCCTCCAAATATACGCTATTTATTCTCTTATCTATGCTTTCCCCACCAAAATTTTCATCTAAATTGATAGTGATTATTGTTTCCAGAGATCTACGATTCCGAGTATTTATCTCTTTATCCATACTTTTTTTTTTCTCATAATCTCGTACAAAATACTCCAAGAAAAAGAAAGAAATATTACTTTAGAAAGCCATAAAATATATATTAACTACTTGTGATAATTATGCTTGCTAAATTAATTTCAATACTGGATTCACCTTACATGATTTTATAAATCTCTTTCTTATGAAACTCCTTTGGAATAAAAAAATTCCGTTAAAATTTATAAATTTATTAATTCGGGTGCGATCTGATGGGGTCGATCCTCTCTTAATTGGGTCAATATTTATTAGATTAAAAACAAAAAATATTGCATAGAAGTTGGGTTGGATTTTTCGGCAATTGTAACTTTTATTTGAGTAGGTAAAAGTGTTGTAATATTTGTGTTAGAAGATAATTAAATAACTTTGATGAAAAAACCCTATAGTTATGTAGCCATTTGTGAAATTTTCTATTAAAAAACACCAAACTTCGCCGAGAGTAAAGGTAGGTTAATGTGAATTTACACAAGATTGTGCATTAAAACTTCATTGTGTCAAGCATAGATTGGTTTGGACCATTAATCACGCAAAAGAAATGTAAATGTTCATCACTTGTATTTCACGGTAGCTAATTTACACTTTGTTATTCAAAAAGAATTTCCTTATATGTATCAAATAGAGTATATAATCAGTATAATTTAATTTGTTGTAGTCAGATAGTTAGCGGCATTCCCCCCTCAAATCTCCTTATCAACGGTCGTACCCCATTTAGGGTTGTCTAAGGGGAAAGGATTACCTAGAATCGGTCCGGTCCGTATCGGTATCGGTACCGCTCCTTTCTGATCCGATCCGATTGAGGGATAGAGTTAAGGAATTTAGGCAAAGGAAATGGAAAGTGAGAGGGTACCGGAAAATGGTACCGGTAAAACCCGTCCGGTTGGTACCATTAAGATACCGAGCCGGTATCGATTCCATAGTGAATTGGTACCCTTAACATTTTCTTTTCAAAAAACATATCCTTCACAAAACCACAACTCTCTTATCTTCTCCTACCAAACATGTTTAAATTGGTGTTTTTGTAGAAATTGAGGACTCCTTTTAAAGCATTTATATTTACTGAATTATTATTTCATCTGATGACTTTTATTTGATAAGTATTTCAACTCATGACTTGCCTCAATCAGGTAGCAATCTCAGATCTGAGTCTCTCTCTCTTTTACAGCATTAAATCATACCCTTCCATAGTTTACGACTTTACGTTGCTCATTATTAGCTACCAATTTCAACCGAACAACCATGAAAAATTATAAATAAAAAATATTAAATATTTAATGTTTACATTACATTAAATAAAATAAAAAGTACTTCATAGCCTTAAATTTTCTTATCCCTTAAAGTTTGTGTGTATTTATTTAAATATAATAAATTTTTAAATTTTAATTTAAAAATACCTCTAAGTATCTCTACCGCCCCCTTAGGACAGTGGTACTGGTATGTATCCCCAAAAATCTTCTTACCCTGTACCTTAAATTCCCTTTAACAACAGTTCCCTTAAGTAATTTTCCCCTTAGACAACACTACCCCACCCAAACAAAAAGAAAGAAGAAGAAATAACGAAGTTATATAAAATGAAATGTTCCTTCTCACTTTATAAAGCACGCAGCATATAAAACCATAGAAATGAGTGTCTGATTTAGGTCATTTTCTGCAAAAATATTGTCAATATTTGATATCTTAAACCGTGTCTCTGTTCTAGCATTGTCAAGTGGTGGGGCAAACGAATTTGCAAATTAAAATGACAAATTCCAACCTTTATACATGCATTACATATTTTTGTGTCACTCTTTCTAGAAAATTTCCTTTTTTCCCTCTTTTGATAGAGATGGCCCCCAACCCTATAATAAAGTAATAAACTATTCCACCGACGAAATTTGAGCACATTTCAACTTTTCCAAGTACAAATGCAAGACTATTCAAACTTACTGCTGATTAAATAGGAAAAAGACATTCTAATCAAACAACCAGCAGTGAAGATTTATGTGGCCTTTTTATTTCTTTTCTGACAGGACTTTTGTCGGAAATATTTACACGAAATATAGGCCAAGCAACTTCTTTTTTTCTTTTTTGGGGTTATATTTTTTGCTAGAGTTGGTAGTTGGAAAAGTGACACTTGACCCCCCTAAATGATTCTGATTGATTGAATATATCCCACAGAACGTTTATTTGTCTACGGACCACTTCTATATTTTCTTGCCCTTTGCCGACTCCCCCCAGCTGTGTACAAGTTCTTTAGTACTTGAAGTTGAAGAAGCTTTTGAGTTAATAGAGACAACTCAAATAAGGGCCTCACGTCTGAGAAACGAGAATACTTTTTGTATAGACGCTTTCAAAATAATAGTTGAAAAGTGTATATTGTTTATATATATATATATATATATATATATATTCTGTATGTTATATATAAAAATTATATAAATTTTATACATTTTTCGGCTACCAATATAAATAATTTCTAGTTGGAACAAACCCGTACTTTTTGGTGTTGACTACTTCCTCAACCTAATAGGAAAAAAGAAAGAAAGAGAGTATATAACAGGCGTGTGTAATCAAATGCGAATCTAAAATTTAAATAAGTAAAATGTAGTGTTATGTTGTTCCGCTTCAAACTGAAAGTAAGGGTGAACCTACATTTACCATCCACATGTTACATTCCGCTTGGAAAAAAAATGTGAGTTTGGTAAGGATTTTTGGTTGTATTCTTGTCTAGCGTCTGAAAGGTAGATTTGGCTTAAACTTAAAAAAGTGTTTTTGAAGTTGTATTAAAAATTAAATAATTTTTGAAAGTTCAAGTTGTGTCTGAACACACATTTTATTTATTTTTTTTTTTGAAATTTTGTGAATAGAATAAAAATTTTCATCTAAAAATTGCCTTAAAGCTTTTTTTGAAAACTTGAATCTTTTTTCAAAATTCTTTCAAAGACTGATCATATTCATGAACAAAAAAGTTTTTTTAAAAAAATAAAAAATAAAAAATTTATCAAAATTTATGGTCAAACGGGAGCTTGTATAATTGCAAATTTGTTTTTAAACAAATATATGTGGTTTAAAGACAACAAAATTAGTTTTGATTTGATGTTAGATTAGCGTAAAAAAGACTGAAGTATTAAATAGACTAATATTTCATTATTAGGTTGCCTATAAAAAATCTAACTGTTTCTTGTCCCCTCGGACGATATTGCACATTTGTGTTTTATTATCTGATATTGGTGAAAGTGCTTTGACTTCTTAATTTTCTTTTAAGGTCCAAAATTATTTTGTTCGATTTTTAGCATTTTATGCAATTTTTCTTCAGTGTGGAATAAGTTAATTCAACCAACAAGGGTTGTGGTTGAGTGGTAAGTACTCCTTCATTCTTAATCAGATGTCTCGGGTTTGAGTCCCTAGGAATTGAATCGCATTTGTTAGGGAACGCTTTACTCCCAATATGAAATTTTCCGGTGCGAATCCGAATTTAGTCGAATCCCAATATGAATATCGGACATCGGATAAAAAGAAAAGAAGGTAATTCACAACTTCTGAATTCTGCTTATGCCAAGTACTCAATTTCAATCATCACATGTAGGAATAAAATGTATAACTCTATTCCAAGTACTCAATTTTAATCATTACATATAGGAATATATAATACTGTAGAACTCTATTTCTATTGGGAGAGCAATTAAAGTCAGTGCAAACAGGATTAGGGATAATGATCCAAGAGTCCACAATGACTGTCGTGTATTAATTGACAATTGGCAAACCATAAAGTAGAATGTGTCCAAGATTTCATGCTTAATGGAAACTGTTTGACAATTAAAATGCCATAAGAACAAAGAGGAATGAAGCAGCACCGCCCTATTAAAAGAATGAAACACTCAGTTGGAGCTAGCCGATATCTGCACCGATGGAAATAACAAATATCGAGTGAAATAATAAAAATACGAACAAGCTAGCTGATATTTGGCAAAAAGTCTATATATTTGATATATTTCCGCCTCACGTTTTGGTTATTTAGATTGTTTAACCAAAAAAATAGAATTTTCAATCAAAATCTATATTTAGAAGAAAACGGGTTACTGATAACCAAGTTTTACTTCACTTCCTCAACAATCTCTTTGGAAAAATAATAAAAGCAATAGTGTAAATTGACAGAAAGAAATAAGGAATGAAACGACGGTCAATCCCTAAAATCAAGGTAGAAAACTTTGATAAAGCAAGAAATTATAAAGTATATTTCAGTAGTAATTGAAATTTGTCCTTACAAGTAAAATTCTTTATCCTTATATAGGGGTGTACAATTTTTTCCTATTTAAGATGAATTCATTATGAGCATTAATTGAGTTGATTGCCCGTTATCATTGATAACCATAACCTACACATTTGTAGCTATAAATGCCTTACAACGGTTCCGATTCCCCTTCCTTATTTACTTCTGGTTTATGTATCCTGCCTTCTTTTTGACCTTGATTCATTCCATTCGCGCCTCTTCTTTGACAGCTGTTCAGGCCCGATCCTCTGTTCTGTACTATCTCGTGGGTGTTTCCCTCGTACCTCCCTTGTATTCTTAATTTCGCTAATCGAGCGTGCCACATGTCACTACGTCATTATACCACGTGTCATGCTTCGTCATCTTACTAACATTCCATGTGTGACATCTTTTTTCCACCAATATAGATAGTCCCCCACTTTGTGAATATTCTTCAATTGAATATTCGGGGAGTGGTAAGCTTTTATGGCGGGAATTCTTTGCCGCCGTTTTTCGAGTATCATCGTGTCCCCTTCAGAACCGATGTGACGTATGTCACATCTATTTAATACCCATTCCACGTGGCTTCTAACGATTGGCTCTGCAGTTTTTCAGCGCTTTTTAGGGTTTTTCTGCGATTGCGTCAGTCACGAAGTGACGGTTCCATTATGATGCTTCATAATGACTTACTTTTAATGATGGCCGTGTCTTCTTATAAATACTTCATTCTTTTTTGATCTCTTGAAGTCTTCCTTCTTCAGTATCCACCATATTACTCTTTCTTTGTATTTCCGCATCCACTTTTCATTATCCCTTTGGTCAATCATGTCTTCTTCTATACCAGACCCTCGTAAGGTTGTGATTGTCGACGAACTTGCTCTTTCTACTGTCCCTACTAGAAGTAGGAGAGGTGGTAGACTTCGTAGTCTTGGCTCGCTATCTAATCGTCTTCTTCCCAGGGCAGTGCTGCTAAGCCTTCCTCTTCTAAAGCTAGGGCTCCTTTAACCCCTAGATCTTCTTCTAGGAATAGAGATTTAAATGAACCAGTGCGCGAACCCACAGTTGAAGAGATTGTTCCTCAGGAATTTTCTTTTGTAACTGATCGTGAAACCATAAGGAATCAAGTCTCTTATATGGCCTCCCTTAATCCTGCTGACCTTTATCCAAGTTTGATCACTACTGGCCTTCTCTTTCTGGTTCGACGAGAATGTTATTGGAAACCTGATTTTCCAATTTTAGTCCCTAGTACCAACCACAAAATCACCTCATACCAAGCTGGTTTTTCCTTTGTTTACACCTACCCTTTGACTTTAGGGTTCAAACCAACTATCGACCCAGTGATCATTGAATTTTATCGTTATTTCAACGTGTGCCTTGGCCAAATTGGCCCCATAGTATGGAGGACTGTTGCATGCCTTCGTTATTTATCAGATTTGATTTCCATGCCTTTCACTTTTCGACACTTGCTTCATCTCTACTACCCTAAACTGTTTCGTGAAGGAGTTTTTTCTCTTGTGGATAAAAGTAAGAGAGTACTGGTTAGCCCTGAAGACGACCGGGACCGTGGCTGGTACGCTCGTTTTGTTGCTGCTCCCACTAGTACACTAGTGGGTGAAGAAAACAAGCCTTTCCCGGAGAAATGGAACTTTGCACATAATTTTTTTTTTTTATGTCTCAAAAGAAAAACCCCATGTGATCACATGCTTACTTTTTCAGCAACTATGGATGTTTTTGATGAAATTTTCAACTTTCGTGCTTGGGTAGATAAGATGTTAACTACTGCGCCTATGGAGAAAAGGTCTTGGAAATATCTTTCTCAAAGATTTGGTTGGAAAGTGAAGACGCACGATACTTTTTCCATTTATTTTCTTTCCTTTTCTCTTCCTTGTTGGTTCAAGGGTTTCTTATTCTTCCTTTTTTTTTTTGCTAGGGTTTCCTATTCGTGGCATTAGTCCCGCGTCTATCCCATTCACTAGGCTTTCTGTGACTCTCGCCCAGGAAAGGATTTTAAGTGCTTTTTCTTCAAAAAGGAAAACTGACGGAGCTCGTGGCTCTGATGGTGAAGAAGAAACAGAGGAGGGTTCTTTGGTGTGAAGGTCACACGTCAGGAGACGTGTGGTTTCTGATGATGAAACTATTCCTTCTCATGACCCTTTACCAAGTTCAATCCCTTTTAGACTCATGGATGAGCCAGAGAGTGCCCCTTTAGTGGTTTCTGATGAAGATGTTGTTGATCCTCCCCCAGGTTCTGTTGATAGATTGTTTGCTCATGGCTTCGAAGGTGATGAAGCTTTTGGGCATGTTTTTGAAGAATTACCCCTTACCTCCCTTTCAATCTCAGTTTCCATTAACCCTCCTGTGTCCTTACCTGATGCTACTCCTGCTATTATTCTCGTGGCTTCTTCTTCTCCGTATGCTATTCCCTTGATTGATTCTCATGCAGAAGCCGAACCTTCTAGCAGCAGGAGGGCAATGAAAAGAGTTGTTGTTGAGGTTCCTGAAGGTGGGAATTTATTAAGAAAATTTGGTCAAGCCGACATGTGGTTGAAACCTCTGCTAGGTCCCGTAAAGAAGTCAAAGTTAGAAAGCCATAGCTCACTGACCTTAATGAATGATATTGTTCATTCTTCCTTGAAGGTACTAGCTTAATTTTGTTTCCTTTCTCTTCTTTTTCTTACTCATAACTCTTTCTTCTTTTTTTTGCAGATCAGCTTGATTGGCACAGAGCTTATGAAAAGAGTTTTTCAGGCAGACCAACAAGTTATAGATTACCGCACCGAGGCTGATAACTGGAAAGAACAATTCAAAGGTCTTCAATTGGAAAAAGAAGTTCTAGCGAAAGAGAAGAATGCTATGGAACAACAGATGAGAGTGATTGCCGCTGAATTAGCGGTTGAAAAAGCTTCATCTAGTTAGGTCGAAAAGGACAAGGATATCCTTGAATCTTCCTTTGCTGAACAACTTTCCAAGGCAACTGAAGAAATAAGGAGTTTGAAGGAACTCCTTAATCAAAAAGGAGGTTTATGCGGGAGAGTTGGTTCAAACACTTACTTAAGTTCAGGAAGATCTCCGTGCCTCTACTGATAAGATTCAGTTCTTGAAAAGTTCTCTTGCTCCTTTGAAGAAAGCTTATGATACCTCTGAAACAGAAAAAGAAGAGCTGAGAGCTGAGATTGACCAGTGAAGAAGGATTATGAGATTCTGGAGGATAAGCTATAGTTGGATGTGAGCTGGGATTTCCTAAACACTCGCCTCGAGACTCTATTTGAAGCAAACCAGGAGGATTTTGACCTTAAAGCTGAGATTGCAATGGCTAAAGAAGCAATTGAGAAAACTCAGCAACGTCAAAGCTTTTCCTCACCTAAAGACGAAGGTCCCGAAAATGATGGAAATGGACTTGTTCCTTGTGGGGCTGATGTTCAAGCCTCTTCTTCTCAAGTTAATCCTTCTTCTCCCGTGAATGATGCTCCCATTGATGATGCTCATTAGTTTTCTCCTGCTTTTTGTTAACTTTTATTTTGTTGCTTTGCACTTGATTTAACAGCCTCTCTACTCCTTCGGGATAGGGGTAAGATCTGCGTACACACTACCCTCCCCAGAATCCATTAGTGGGATTTTACTAGGTTGTTATTGTTGTTGTTATTTCACTTGATTTAATAACTTTTGGGGAAGTTTTGGTTACCCCTGTCTTCTTTTGGGGTTGAATGACAAACTAATACCTTTGTTTTCCCAAGGTTTAATATTTCTATATATTTCGGCTACTTTTACCGTTTATTTTGCTCTTTGATATTTGAGCTTATTCCTTGCATTTATAAATGCTTTAACAGTCAGTGACTTTAACAAACACGAATTTTCATAAAAGAGGGCCTTTTTATGTTAACGACACTAATGAAGATGACGTCTCATCTTCATATTGGTGTAAATATATGAAAGACGAAGTAGACATGAAAAAGAAATAATTTGAGGAAGTTTTATGCTTTGAACTTTCAAATAAATTTCGTACATCATTTTCATAATTATCCATACAACACTTTCATAACTGCTTTCTTTGCAATAGATTTTGAGATACAAAATCGGGTCTATTATCCCGTGACTAATTTTTGGCCTTAACCGAATACTCGTAGGAACATGAAATGTATCTCGTATCCTTTTCGCAAGATTACATCTTTCTAAGTTTACTTCAAGGTTTTTGATTCAGGCTTTTTGCTTCCTTCTATATGCATAGTCCCCCTAGTGTTAGAGCTTTGAAGTATGAAATCTCGAACACTGGATTACTCCTTTCTTTTGGTCCATTCCCTGAAAAGGAAAATACAAATGGGACTCGGAGATATACGTTTAGATGATGACTGCATAACCCCTTTTTTCATCAGAAAGGTTGCAACCTAGACCGGGAATAATTTAGTATTCCGCATGTCTTTCGGGTCTAATATCATCATTTGGTACGGGCTAGCTTTTTTCTTATCATCTAAAATTGTTAGTAAAATTCAGAAGAACAAAATAAAATCATAGCTGAGTGATACCTGCCCATGAGTACTTTCTTCGTCTAAAAGTAATATTTCTTCAGATGAACAACATTCCAGTTTGATGGTAGTACCTTGCCATCCATGGTTTCCAACTTTTATGCTCCTTTTTCGCTGCCTCGAACCCTATAAGGGCCTTCCCAATTCGGACTTAATTTTCCCGTATTAGCCGCTTTTATTGATTGAAACACCTTTTTGAGGACGAAGACCCCAATTTTGAAGTATCTTGGATTAGCTTTTCTATTGTAGTATCGCTCAATCATCTGTTTTTGAGAACAACATGTGTATACCTTGTACTTGGTTCACCTATTTCTACTGGGATTAAGGCTTCAGTGTCATAGACAAGTGAAAATGGAGTCTCTCCCGTGCTTGTTTTTGCTGTCGTTCGATAAGCCCACAATACCCCTGGTAACACTTCTAGCCATTTGCCTTTTGATTCTTCTAATATCTTCTTTAGGTTATTAATAATAGCTTTGTTTGTTGACTCAACTTGCCCATTGCCTACAGGATGGTAGGGTGCGGATGTAATTCATTTAATCTGCCAACTCTGAAAGAATTCTGTGATTTTCATGCCTATGAACTGTGGGCTATTGTCACACATGATTTCTTTTGGAACTTCGAACCGGCAGATAATGTTTCGCCAAATAAAGTCCTTGACTTCCTTTTCTCGCACCTGTTTAAAAGCTCCTGCTTCTACCTATTTTGAAAAATAATCTGTTAAAACTAATAGAAACCGTACCTTTCCTTTAGCTTGAGGTAACATACCTATGATATCCATGCCCCATTTTATGAAAGGCCACGGCGAAACAACTAAATATAACAGTTCTGCTGGGCGATGCATGTTATTGCCATATCGTTGACACTTACCACACTTGGCTACAAAGCTTTCTGCCTCTTCTTCCATTTTTAGCCAATAATATCCTGCTCTTATTAGTGTTTTTACCAATGATCATTCCCCAGCATAATTGCCACAGTGCCCCCCATGTACTTCCCTTATCGCATATTCCGTTTGTGAAGGTCCGGGACACCGTGCTAAGGGCCCACCGAACATCTTTCGGTATACGTTTCCACGAATCAAGCAATACCGGGCGGTTTTTTGGCGGAGTAACTGAGACTTTTTATTCTCTTCAGGTTAAATTCCGTACTGCAAAAAGTTAACAAATTCGTTCCTCCAATCCCAAGTTAGATTATTAAAATTTACCACATTATTATCTTGGTTGAGTGCCAAATGAAACAAATGTATTACAATAGTATTTTCTGCATTTGTTATTTCCGCAACAGACGCGAGACTGGCTAACGCATCTGCTTCTGCATTCTCCTCCCTTGGTATTTGTACGACCTTTCACGACTGAAATTGTCTAACTAATTCCCGTGCCTTTTCCAGATATTATTGCATTCGTGCCTCTCTTGCTATGTAAGTCCCCTGCATCTGGTTAACCACTAGTTGTGAATCACTTTTGATTACAATCTGCTCTATACCAAGTTCTTGTGCTAGTTCCAAATATGCAATCACCGCTTCATACTCCGCCTCATTGTTAATGATGGGATAACATTTTATTGTTTGTCTTATGATTTCCCCTAAAGGCGAAATTAGTACAATACCTAAACCCTCTCCTTTAACATTCGAGGAACCATCAGTGAATAGAATCCAAGTCCCCGGATTAGATCCGGTAAATATCTGTAGTTTCTTTTCTGCTTCAGGAACTAAATTCGTGCTGAAATCTACTACAAAGTCTACTAACACTTGCGATATTATTGCAGTTCTGGGCTAATATATAATATCATACTCACTGAATTCTATTGCCCACTTAGCTAACCTACCGGATAGTTCTTGTTTATGCAATATATTCCTTAGAGGAAAAGCAGTTATTACACAGATAGGATGACATTGAAAATAAGGTCTCAATTTTCTAGATGCCATAATTAATGCTAAAGCAAAATTTTCTAAGTGAGGATATCGAGTCTCAACATCTAACAAAGATTTACTAACATAATAAATTGGATATTGTTTACCTCTATCTTCTCGTGCCAACACCGCGCTTGCCGCCACTTCCGATACAACAAGATAAATAAGCAGCCTTTCTCCGTTTTTTGGTTTGGCTAGCAGGGGCGGATTTGACAAATATAATTTTAGATCCTTAAGGGCTTGTTGGCATTCGTCATTCCATTAAAATTGGTTTTTCTTTCTTAATACTGAAAAGAATTTAAAACTCTTTTTTGATGATTTTCAAATAAATCTCCCCAAGGCTGCTATTCTTCCTGTTAATCTCTGTACTTCTTTTTTGCTTGTGAGTCATTCGTTATTTCCTTAATAGATGTGATTTGTACAGGATTCACTTCAATACCCCTGTTAAAAATAAGAAAACCTAAAAACTTACCTGAAGCTACGCCAAAAGCATACTTTTCTGGATTTAGCTTCATATTATATTTGCAAAGAATTTCAAAAGTGCTTGACAGGTGTTGAAAATGATCTCCCGCTTGTGCTAACTTGACTAACATATCATCAATATAGACTTCCATAGTCTTTCCCAATGTTCTTGGAACATCTTAGTCACTAATCTTTGGTACGTAGCTCCAGCATTTTTTAGACCAAATGGCATGACTTTGTAGCAGTAAGTCCCCCTGTCTGTGATAAATGAAGTTTTTTCTTCATCTAGAGGATCCATCTTTATTTGATTATAACTTGAATATGCATCTAAAAAACTTAACAGCTCATGATCTGCGGTAGAATCAATTAGTTGACCTATATGCGGCAAAGGAAACTAATCGTTAGGACAAGCTTTATTTAGATCAGTATAATCTACGCAAACTTGCCATTTTCCATTCTTTTTTTGGATCTACCATAGTATTAGCTAACCAGTCTGGGTACTTTACCTCTTGTATTGACCCAATTTTCAAAAGCTTTTGTACCTCATCCTGGATCACTTGATTTTTGAAGGATCATTGCTTCTTTTTTTTCTGCTTGACTAGTGGGTATGGATCCTCATTCAGTTTGTGGGTCATCACCTCCGGTGGTATACCTGTCATATCTGAATGCGACCAAGCAAAACAATCTGTGTTAGCTTTTAAAAATTCAATTAATTTACCTTTCATTTTGGGCTTAGATTTGCTCCGATGTAAACTTTTCTGTTTGGCCAGTGTTTAAATAGAATTATAGCTTCGAGTTCTTTAGTAGTTGTTTTGATGTTTTCATTTTTTCTGGCTCTTGAATAACATTGGGTCTTGAATCTACATCCGTCTATCTAGAAATGCCTTTAGTTGAGGTTTGCATTACTATATCCTCAGCTGAATTCCGTAGTTGCTATTTCTCATCTGTAACATCGTTCGCTGTGCTTGTAACCACCACTAAATTGATACTTTTAGAAGCCTGTTGATCTCCTCGGATTTGTCAAATCCCCCATTGTGAAGGAAATTTAATAACTTGATACAATGTGGACGGTACAACATCCATATCGTGAATCCATGGTCTTCCTAAAATCATATTATAAGCCATGTCTGTATCTATCACCTGGAACTTTGTATCCTTGATAACTCCCTTTGCAAACGTGGTAAAAACTATTTCCCCTTTTGTGATAACGCTTGAATTATCAAGTCCAGACAAAGATCGTGCCTTTGGTATCACCTTGTCGCTAGCTTGCATTTCATTCACCACCCTTAGTAGAATGGTGTTTACGGAGCTACCCGGATCAATCAAAACTCGTTTAACGTTAGTATCGTGTTCAAGTAAAGATATTACCAGCGCATCATTATGAGGAATTAACAAGCCGTCTGCATCTTCATCATCAAATATTATACTGTCTTCATCCAAAACTTGGCGAACTCGCTTTCCATGAGTGACAATGACTTTTGACGTCTTTTTTGCAGCTGTATATGTCACACCGTTGACCTCATCCCCCCGGTTATCACATTGACTGTTCTCTTTGGAATGAGGGTTTCGAAGGCTCCTGTCTATTCTTCATATATGATTGTCTACCTTTCTCACTGAATAGGTCAGTTAGATAACCCTGCTTCAACAAATTCTCAACTTCTCCGTGTAATAACCTACAATCTGTTATTCTATGGCCATGATTATTGTGAAATTCACACCAGAAATCTGGATTTCTTTTGCTCGGGTTCGATCTCATTTCTTTAGGCCACCGCACCTTATCTCCCATACCTCTTAAACATAACTACTAACTCGGAGGTACTGACATTAAAACTGTAATCTCCGATTTTCGCATGGGTATTGGAATCACTGCCTCGTGCATCCCGTTCCTTTCTGAATCTAGATGATGAACCTGCATCTTTTTGCCTTGATTTGGACTCAGATCGTATATTTTCCTATTTAGACCGTGAATCTCGCCCTGCAGGTCCCATGTAAGGTTCATACCTATTTTTCCGGACCTTTTTTCGGATTCTGAACGTCTTGATCCTGCTATTTCGTCGACCCTTGGATGTGAAATCGTATCTTCTTCTATCCGCAGCTTCGTGTTGTACCTGTTATACACATCATTCCACATTGTTGCAGGAAACTCCCACAAACTTTCCTTCAGTCTCCTCATAGCTTCTAAACTTTTCTCGTTTAAATTGCTCGCGAATGTCATAGCTGCCCAATTGTCAGGTACTCGTGGTAGCATCATCCTCTTTTATTAGAATCTATCCACAAATTCCCTGAGTAATTCTGTATCTCCTTGTTTTACCTTAAAGATGTCTTCCATCCTTTTTTCAACCTTCTGAGCTGCCGAATGTGCATTTATGAATGAATCTGCAAGTTCAGCAAAAGAATCAACAGAGTTTTCAGGTAAAAGAGAATACCACGTTAATGCCCCTTTTGTGAGTGTTTCACTAAATATTTTAACCAAAACTGATACGTTTTCTTGCTTGGTTAAATCATTGCCCTTCACACCAGTTGTAAAAGCATTTACGCGATCTCGAAGGTCAATTGTTCCATCATATTTTGGAATATCAGGCAGTTTAAACTTTTTAGGAATTGGCAAAGGAGCCGCACTTGGCTTTCAGGGCTATTGTGAATATTTATCAATATCTACTCCTTTTATCACGGGAGGTACGCCAGGTATTTGTTCTATGTAATCATTCTGCTCTTTCAACTGTTTCTGCAAAGTTAGTACCAAACTTTGAAAATCAGAGTTATTTGATGTACCTGACCTCCCATCACGAGATTCATTGGGAAATCCTCCACTACCAAATTGTCGAGCCTCAAGCGAGGGTTTTCTAAAGCTACCATGTTGACTGGTGAAAGAGTTTGTGGTGCGTTAAGCAACCCCCTAACAAAGGCTTGAAGAGCACCATTCACGTGTTCTGCAATCAATTATTTTAAAATAGGTGATCCTTGTTCATCCCCTTGTTTATCCCTTGTTGATCATTAGCATGTGATGTAGATCTCTCAGGTGATCCTTCACGGGACTAACGAGGGGATCCTGTTGGAGAGAGGTGTAGTGGTGTTCCCTCTTGTGGGTTCAGTTGGTTATTGTCATTACCACTTGACATAGTTTGGTTGTGAGAAAAACGAATTTGGAAAGTGAAAAGATTATCAGATTTCCGGTAACGGAACTAATTTGTTTAACAAAAAAATAGAATTTTCAATCAAAGCCTATATTTAGAAGAAAACGGGTTACTGATAACCAAGTTTTACTTCACTTCCTCAACAACCTCTTTGGAAAAATAATAAAAGCAATAGCGTAAATTAACAGAAAGAAATAAGGAATGAAACGACGGTCAATCCCTAAAATCAAGGCAGAAAACTTTGATAAAGTAAGAAATTATAGAGTATATTTCAGTAGTACTTGGAACTTTTCCTTACAAGTAAAATTCTTTATCCTTATATAGGGGTGTACAATTTTTTCCTATTTAATATGAATTCATTATGAGCATTAATTGTATTGATTACCTGCTATCATTGATAACCATAACTGACACATTTGTAGCTATAAATACCTTACAACGGTTCCGATTCCCCTTCCTTATTTACTTCTAGTTTATGTATCCTCCCTTCTTTTTTATCTTGATTTATTTCGTTCACGCCTCTTCTTTGACAGTTGTCCAGGCTCGATTCTCTATTTTGTACTATCTCGTGGGTGTTTCCCTTGTACCTCCCTTGTATTCTTAATTTCGCTAATCGAGCGTACACTTGTCATTATGCCATTATACCACGTGTCATGCTTCGTCAACTTACTAACATTCCACGTGTGATATCTTTTTTTCCACCAATACAAGATCAATATCAGTGTAATTTGAGCTAATTACGTATTTTATGCATGTAATATGTGTTTTGGAGGAAAGCACAAAAAAGAAGAAGGAAGAGTTGGCATAAGTTTACGCTGAAAAAGGTCGAAAATCTAAAGTTGAATGAGGGACGTCAAGCTTGGTCACCTCGCGTGTAAGCCAGGAGTCCAGCTAATAATGTTCAAGCATTGAACTACCTGTTGAAATGGCGGATGTATAACTATTGTTAGTACAAGGTATTCTAATGTCTAGCATCGCTAATATAACCTCCAGATTATTAACTCAGGATCACTGAGCACTTTTAAGCTTAAGCAAAGAATGATTCAGCTACTACATACAAATAATCAATTCATAGGACTACCACACGAATATCCCCAGTAGCATATTCTGAAATTCTTAGATATTAGTGACACCTATATCACCAATGGAGTCATGCCAAATTATGTCCGACTCACACTAGGCGAGTCCAAGAGTTGGCTGAAAATTGAGCCAGCTAACTCTATCACATCGTGGAATAACTTGGCTCGCAATTTTTGGCAAGGTTCTTTTCACCTGGTAAGTCTACAAAGATCTGAAGCAAGACAGTTTCCTTCAAACATAGAGAGGGTGAGTCAGTGTATGTAGTTTGGGAGAAATTCAAGGTATTACTAAATGACTGTCCCCACCACAATCAGACCAACGATGTGTTAGCTCATACCTTCATCTAGGGTCTTCATCCCGAGACAAATATAGTGGTAGACATTGTAGCAGATGGTGAAGTGTTGAAAAAGAGTTTTGACTAGATCATCACACTCACGAATAAGTTCTCCAAGAGCAATACTAATTAGTAGGGAGAAAAAGGTAGACACACAATTCATAAGGCCGGCGATGCTCTTGAGTTGGATATTGTATAAGCACTATCGGCACAAGTGGCCTCCTTGGAAAATCAATTCAGTAAGATGAGCATAGTTTTGAACCAACAACAGTTCTAGATAGTACAACATGTTCAACGGGTACAACAAATGCATGCGTTCTACGCAATCTGTGGCGAAGGCCGCACTAGTGATATCTATCCAATGAACCCAAAATTAGTTTATTTTGTTGGCAATATCAATAGAGGACAAGCGAATTAGAATCGGTATAGTAACACTTATAAATCCAATTAGAGGAACCACTCAAATTTTTTATGGGGTGAAAATTTGTTACGGCCCAAAATCTTACCAACAGTCGTGATGGCATATAACCTGCTTTCTATGCAAGCCAACACTCAACAAGAACAATATGATCCACTTATTAAGCCATTAATTGATTCATATCATAAATAACAAGGTGGAATAAGTCTCAAATTAATATCATAAATACATAAATCCCAGACAAGATCTAAACATGACCACAACTGTCTCACAACCTCTTCCAAGACCTGGTGTAACAATATCGCCATGATCATCTAACAAGAGTATATAATCTCAAATGAACAATAACATCTATCTGAAAATAGAAATACATAGACAAATATAAACGACTAGGAAAGAGGGACTCCATGTGCTGCGGATCGAGTCAAGTAAAATAGCTCACCACGAAGTCTCCAACAAAATACTCCTACTCAGCTCATTGGGTACCGCTAATACCAGACTCAGATCCTGCACAAACGTGTGCAGTATTGTAGTATGAGTTCAAAACCACGATACTCAATAAGTATCAAGTCTAACCTTGAAGAAGTAGTAACGAGGGGTCGATACTGACACTTACTAACAGCTCAATAAGCATATGAAAATATAAAAAGCACAAGGGATAAATCATGATATCATCAATCAAGTCCACCAGTAGAAACACAGTAAATATGAAATTTAGACATATTTTTCAGACAAAAGGTAGAATACAACATCAGTTATCTTAATTATTTTCATAATCATGATATGAGTCAATCAACATTTATATATATATATAGACATGTTTTTCAGACAAAAGGTAGAATACAACATCAGTTATCTTAATTATTTTCATAATCATGATATGAGTCAATCAGCTATATATATATATATATATATATATATATATATATATATATATATATATATATATATATGATCATTATCTAAGCTAACCAATGCATGATCATTATCCAATCTCAATACCTCACTACAGAAACCATATGCCTAACACTGGCCAAGTGCCCAAACTAGCACCAATTTGGATGTCTGCGCTCACAGATATTAAAGTAACAGGGTGATAGTGGAACAAATCCATATCCAAGTGTTGGTCCAGCGTGCAACCCGATCCACTAATAATAATATTAGAGCATGCAACCCAATTCACAATATAATACTGTTGCAGCGTGCAACCCAATCCACACATAATAGAATTGCAGTGTACAATTAGATCCACATATAATACCATTGTTGCATGCAACCCTTTATCCAATCACAATATTAATAATAATCACTATTCGCTCACAATGTCCTTGGTGCCAGAATTCTCAACTTTTCTCAATATCCAATTCTCCGTCTCATGAATATACATATGAGATGAAATAATAAAGATGCACAAGGACATGGCTAGGGCTATTATTTAACATTTTTAAGTCCGATCATGATATCAACAAGACCAAAGTAAGTCAATAGCCAATAAATTGTAAATCAAGTAAGGCAATTGCATGAATATATCCAAACTAGGAAGCTCAACACGGTGAAAGAAGTTCGTCATTCTCAAATCAATAAGTCATAGCCCTAGCATGGCTTCTAATCATGATTTAGTTTTATCATGTAGTCATAACATCAAACAAACATGGATAATCAATTCATAAAGTCCAAATAAGGCATATCATTATCCTAACTCTATTAGGTTATGGTCAATACCTAGCTAAGCATATACGCTCGTCACCTCGCATATACATGGTACTTTAACCATGCAACAAATAGCAACAGATCATCTATGGGAAAAATTTCATCTTACAAGGATAGACAAGAGACTTACATTTTCTCTACAAGTATTAATCAACAACAACCTTCTTTCCTTTCAAATCCAACACCAAACGACTCGAATCTAGTCAAACATTACTCAAACGAGTCAAATAATACTATAAAAAGCAATCCCAAACAATACAACTTCAATCTTTAATCATATCTCAAAAAGTCAACCCGAACCCACATGGTCAAAACCCGAGTCTTGAGGTAATCGCAACCACCCATAACTTTACGAGTCTAAATATATGATTAAATTCCAAATTCGGGCCCAAATTCACCCTCAAATTCCCAAAATATACCCTATTAAATTGTAGACAAAATCTCAAATTTCTCTTCAAAATTCTATGATTAAAGTGTATAAATATACGAGGAATCAAAATATATAATCAAAATCAAGTAAATATCACTTACCCTCAAAGTAGTAGGGAAAGCCTCTTCCAAAGCTCCAAAACTCAAAATAGTGAAAAAGAGCTAAAACTCAATATAACCCTCATGTCATTCATCCTCGCACTAGCGCTCACTAAGCCGCATATGCCACGTCACTTCTGTGAGAAAATAGGCGCTTCTGCATAACTCCATCCCAAAGGCAATCCTCGCATCTGTTACGAAACCTGCTCCTGTTGTAAAGTCAGCTCATTCGTTATTTATATGTATCAGACCATAATGAATAATGAATTTAATAGAACAAAATTCGCTATTGTATATATATTTCATTAACAGTATCATTGCAGAAGTAGACGCACATGTGAGACAATAGCCAGGCATTTGCGACCTTTTTCCAGCCCAGCCAAACATGAGCATCTGCGACCTATCTCTCGTAGATGTGGTTCCGCTGATGTTTGGCTAAAAATCCATATTTTTGCATGTAATTTGCCTTGAATTATACCTCGATTTTATTAATTTTTGTGTGAATATACTTGACTCGAGCTTAATAATGATATTTATATGTGTATGAGTCAATTGGAAGCGATTTGGAAAATTTGCATGCAAAATGAAGTAAAAACGAAAGAATTTGGCCGAAACTTTGGTGCCCAGGTTCGTGCGAGGCACCAACCAAAACGCCGTTGATATCAGGCTAAAATATTCACTGTCCAGGTTGGCACTAGGTGCCAAGAAAGACGTTGAATGGTGGATTTTTTCCTAATTCGGCTGGGACTTGGTGATTTCAACCCTACACGTCCCCAACATGTATAAAAATGGTTCTAAACCTATTTTTGAAAGAATCGAACATACGTTGGACCAAGGGAGAGCACATAGCCGTCGTGGAGGTCGGAATTCATCAGATTCCATCAAACTTAGTAATCTTTAAGTTTCTTTGGATAAATTATTATTTTGCTACCATGTCTATGTGGAGATATACTTCACGTTCTAGGGTTGTGGTTGTCATGAATATTGAAGTTTATTAATTACATTACCGTTAATTCGAGTTATCGTCTTTGGTTGTTTCTCTTATTCTGTGCATAATTTCTTAATTGTTTGACCAGTAATTGAGTTCTATATACTATCTATGCTATGCTAGGGAAAGTTGTGTTTAGATTAGGGTAGAATTAGAGAGAGCTTGTTTCTGAACCCGTGGCTCGGGGAAAGATTTCGCGGTTAAGATAGGAATATACCTAACAGTCTTGTTTAGTTGAATACCCTATTATATTCGTTCATGATGGATTCAATACCATAGGAATATAGAGTTGATATATTATGGATAGACATATAGTATTGTGGGAACATGCTATTTATATAAACGATCCGGTCAACTAGCAATCATAGATAATTAGAATTAACAGGTGTAATTATGAACTCAATAGGATTGATAAACCGACCACAACCCTGAGATCTATATCTCCCTTGTTTACGTGTTTAAATTTCGCAATAGTAGTTGTAATAGAAAAATCAAACTTTTGATTATCTTGGATAGTAAATTAATTTTAGTTTGCTTACTTAACGATTAATCTAAATCTCTGTTGGTTCGACATCCGACTTTCAAGTCACTTTATTACTTGGAGGCCATATATACTTGCGTGTACTTGGGGAACCAACATCTGCAGGTTCGGCAATTTCCTCCGCAGGTGCGATGCAACAGTACCAAAAATGCCAAACTACCCAAAAGTGATTTTAAACCATTCTATAAAACACCCGAGCCCCCGAGATCCTGTCCAATCATTCCAACAAGTCGACATACTTCGTACAAACTTGTCATAAGGCTCGAAATATTATAAACAACAACAAAACCAAGAATCAAATATCAAATTCATCTCTTAACTTCCAAACATTTCAATTTCGTCAAATGCTTTTGAATCATACTTAGATATTTTAGATTATGACCAAACTTTGAACATAAGTCCCATTCAATTAAATGAACTTATCCAAAGTCTCAGAATCATAATAGGAGTCTGATAACACCAAAGTCAACTTTCGGTTGAACATATAAACTCTCCAATTCTTCAAATTGCCAACTATTGATAAATAGAGTTAAAATCTTCTAGAAACATCCAAATCTATATTCATATATACGTCCAAGTCCAAAGTCACCACACAAACCTATTGAAACTTTTAAATCTCGATTCCGAGGTCATGTACTCAAAAGTCAAATATTGTTCAACTCTCCAACTTAAAGCTTCCATAATATGAATTTTTCTTCCAAACCAAATCCCAAACCTCTTGAAAAATCAAAACTAACCATAGACACAAGTCGTAATACATCATATAGAACTATTCAAGGTCTCAAATCATAAAATAAAATGCTAAATTTCAAATGATCAGTCAGATTGGTACAAAGTTGGGGAGCTCAAAACCAGTTCAGACCACAAGGTCAACACCAATAGTTTCTACCACCATAGGTAGATTAGTCCACAAAAACATTGAATAGTATTAAGGAGATGCTCAAGAAGATTTTGGCTGATAATCAGAATTAGGCTACAACTATTGGCAATTTAGAGCGATAAATGAGACAACTTTGTAGTGCTAAAAACACCAACTCAGTCGGGGTACTTCCTAGAAACACTGAGCATGATCCTACGGCTTATGTCAATGCGGTGACACTGAGAAACGGGAGAGAACTATAAGAAGCCATGTCTTAAAAAATAAGGCTAGTGGATTTTGATGACTAAAGAAGAAACATAACCAAAAAATGAAAAAGAAATAGAAAAGGAAAAGGAAGAGTTCGTAGGATTCAGAGTAAGCTACCTCCTAAATTGAAGGATTGAAGGAGCTTCACAATCCAAATTTCAATTGGGAAGCATGTAGTTGGGTTATGAGTTTTGTGTGTTGTTGAGGCAAACATAAACTTGAAACCCTTGTTCATGTTTTGACAGCTAGGTTTGGGAGATCCTCAACCGACTACGGTGGTGTTGCAATTGGCAGATAGATCCTTAGCTAATCTTGATGGTTTGATTGAAGATATATTGGTCCAAGTTGGACGTCCATATTCTAGTTGATTTAATCATCCTCGATTATGAGCCTGATCAAGAAGTCCCATTTATCTTGGGGGAATTGTTACTAGCGATTGGACTATCAATTATTGATATGTGAGGGACAAATGATCATGAGAGTAGGTGATAGAGTAGGTGCTTTCAATATGTACTAAGAACTCAAATTACCATCTCACTATGAAAACTTGATTATAATTTTGAATGATAGTATTGCAAGCGTAGCACCATACATAATCTCTAAAGATCCTTTGGAAAGGGCTTTGTTAGGTGATAAAGAGGTGGGCGAAGATGAGTAATGGAAGAGTTAGTGAAAGTCCTCACATGACATGTCACTATGTTCACGGGTTGAAGACGTTTGAGGATATTGACAAACCATTAGCATTGACACCACCCAAGCCATCTATTGAGGATGTTCCAAAATTGGAACTCAAGCCCTTACCATCACACTTGTGTCATGCCTACTAGGATAATATTTAAACTCTATTAGTAATAATATCATCTGGTCTATCTCATGAGTAGGAATACAAGTAGTTGTGAGTGCTCAGGGATCAGAGGTGAGCCATAGGATAGACCATTACATACATTATGAGAATAGTCCATCCTTCTACATGCATAAAATTTTCCTATAAGATAGATACAGACCGAGTGTTTAACAACAAAGAAGGTTGAATCACATCATGAAAGAAGTGATGAAGAAGGAAATTATGAAGTGGATTAATGCTGGGATCATTTCCCCCCATCTCTGACAGCGAAAGCATGAGTTTATTTCAAAGTGTACCGAAATAAAGGAATAACGGTTGTAGCGAATGATCAAAATGAGTTGATACCCACTAGAACGATGATGTACTGGAGGATATGCGTTGACTATATAAATCTCAACAAGGCGACCCATAAGGGTCACATTTCCCTTACTTTCATTGACCAGATATGGACATGTTAGCCCAACATGAGTACTATTGTTTCCTTGATGGTTACTCGACCTACAATTAGATTGTTATAGATCTAAAGGATCAGAAGAAAATGACGTACAGTTGCTCCTATGGTATCTTTGTGTTTAAGAGGATGTCATTCGAATTATACAATGCAACATCGACCTTTAAAGGTGTAAGATAACTATTTTTACCTACACGGTGGAGAAAATCTGGAGGTATTTATGAATGAAGTCTTTGGGTTGTCTTATGATGATTGATTGAGGAATTTAGCTATGGATGTGCGGCCGCACTCATAATTGTGCGGTCCGCAGAAGAGAAGAATCAGAGAGCCATGTTCCATTCCAAGTTCAAGTGTGCGACCACACTCAAAATTGTGCGGTCTTCATAATCAAATAAAGTGCGTCCGCATCCCACTTTTATGCGATCGCAGAAGGCCCAGTTGACCAGTCAAGCTCAGAGTGCGGACCGCACATAGAATTGTACGGCAGCACAACCTCCGCAGGGGCATTTTTGTCAGATATTTTCAGCTTAGTATAAATAAATCTTTTTGTCATTTTAAGGGTAAGTTTTGTTTTGGGAGAGAACCTAGGCCGTTTTTCTTTACCGTTTTGAGTAATATTGTACTAGATTTGCTTCTAAACATTAGATTTTCTTTCCCTAATCAATTATTATACATTCTATCTTAATTTCTTCTTGTATTTCTTTATTTTTCATGAGTAGCTAAATTTCTAGCTAGGGTTGTGGCCCAACCCTAGTGTGGGTACTTAATAGGTATTTGATTTAGGACTCGTTTGTGATTGGGTTAGTGATATTTAGCCTAGTTATTCCTTGAATTCAAGAATTAATGGTTGCAAACATTGATTCATGCCTAATTAATTTAGTCTCTACTTGTGAAAAAGAGACTAAGTCTAGGAAGACTTGGCTAACAAGAAATTGGGGTGAACTCAATAAATTGATAGCCCCAATTAAAGGGGTTGAATGTAGATATAGTAAGACCCGACTCGAGCATTTATCACTTATTTTGTACAATACCTATTTAAACTTGAGAAAGACAAATTGGGCAAAATCACTCAAACTACCGAGAGGTATAGAGTGGGTAATTGCGTGTTATTGCAATATTACAACCCCGACCAATTAAACTTGCATTAGAGTTTACAACCCATTAGGTAACCACCTAGGTGGAAGTCATGACCCTAGATCTTTTATCATTTGGAAAACAACTAAAATCCAAAATATTATCTTCTAGTTTTATAATTGCAATCAATAGTTTAAAGTAGAAGTAGAAACAACAAACAAGAATGTGAAAATCTATGAGGCAACTGAATAGCAACGAAGTTTGTTCATTTGTGGACTTAGTCACCGAGGTGACTGTTGATGATGCTAGTGCCATGATGAATGTTGATGATACTTTGGAGGCCGTATTGCTTAATAATGATGATGATGAGAAGGATGACTATGTGGAATATGCAAATGAATTACAAGGAATGGGGTCGTATACTTATGAACCCCGAAAATTGTCCTTAGATCTTGAGAACCGGAAGACTCCTCCAACAAAGCCCTCGATTGAGGAGCCTCCCACTTTGGAGTTAAAGTCATTGCCTTCACATCTCAAGTATGAGTTTCTTGGCCCATGTTCTACTTTACCTGTTATTCTTTCCTCTTGCTTGACTAACGTGCAGGTAGATTCTACTTTGGCGGTGCTTCAAAAAAGGAAGAAAGCTATAGGATGGACACTGGCGGATTTGCATGCACAAGATTATTTTGAAGGAGGATGCCAAACCCTTCATTGAACATAAAAGAAGGTTAAATGAAGCAATGCAAGAGGTGGTAAAGAAGGAGATCATAAAGTGGTTGAATGCCGGGGTAGTTTACCCCATTTCTGACAGCTCGTGGACCTCTCCAGTGCAATGTGTCCCAAAGAAAGGGGGCATGACTGTGGTCACCAATGACAAGAACGAATTGATTCTTACAAGAATGGTGATCGGGTGAAGAGTGTACATGGACTATCGGAAGCTCAACAAAGTCACTCAGAAAGATCATTTTTCGCTTACATTTCTTGATCAAATGCTTGACAGGTTGGCCGGACGAGCTTTTTATTGTTTCCTTGATGGATATTCCGGCTACAATCAAATTTCCATTTCTCCTGAGGACCAAGAAAATACTACTTTCACTTGTCCCTATGGTACTTTCTCATTCTCGCGGATGTCATTTGGGTTATGCAATGCACTGACGATTTTTCAACGGTGTATGATGGCCATCTTCACTGACATGGTGGAGGATATTCTTGAGGTCTTTATGGATGATTTCTCTGTGGTGGGGAATTACTTCAATGATTGCTTGAACAACTTAGATAAGGTCTTGGCAAGATATGAGGAGACAAACTTGGTTTTGAATTTGGAGAAATGTCACTTCATGGTCGAAGAAGGCATAGTCCTCGGCCACAAATTTTCAAAGCATGGTATTGAGGTCGACAAGGCCAAAATTGAGGTGATCTCCAAACTCCCTCCCCCTACATCTGTGAAGGGAGTGATGAGCTTCTTGGGTCATGCGGGGTTCTATCGCCGATTCATCAAGGACTTTTCTAAGGTGGTGAACCCCTTGTATAAACTTTTGGAGAAGGACGCCAAGTTTCATTTCAACGAGGATTGTATGAAGGCATTCAAATTTCTCAAGTTCAAGTTGACTACTACTCCTATTATCACTGCACCGGATTGGAGCTTGCCTTTTGAGCTCATGTGCGACGCTAGTGATGTGGAGGTCGGAGCAGTTTTGGGGCAACGTATCAACAAAATCTTCCATCCAGTCTATTATGCTAGTAAGACCATGAATGATGCCCAATTCAACTACATAGTGACCGAAAAAGAGCTCCTTGCTATTATTTTTTCTATGGAAAAGTTCCGCCCGTACTTGATGGGTACAAAGGTGATTGTTCACACCGACCATGCATCGCTCCGATATTTGATGAGCAAGAAAGATTCTAAAGTAATACTAATGCGATGGGTGCTTTTATTGCAAGAGTTTGATCTAGAGATTCAAGACTGCAAGGGTAGCGAGAATCAAGTGACGGACCACTTGTCCCGATTGGAGGAGGAGGGGAGGCCACATGACGGCCTTGAGATCAATGATTCATTTCCCGACGAGTCCTAGCTGTTTCAATGACCGGGATGCCATGGTTCGCCGACTTAGCAAACTATCTTGTGAGTGGCATTATACCAAATGAGTTCTCTTCAAACCAAAGGAAGAAGCTCAAACGGGATTGCCTTGACTATTATTGGGATGGGCCGTATCTTTTCCGAATATGTACCGATGGTGTGATCTGACGATATGTGCCGGAGAAAGAACAAATGGGTATTCTTGAGGCTTACCACTCTTCACCGTATGGTGGTCACCATGGTGGAGCAAGAACGGCAGCAAAAGTTTTGAGTTGTGGATTCTATTGGCCTACTCTCTACAAGGATGCTAGTGAGCTTGTCAAGCGGTGTGATGAATTCCAAAGGGCCGGTAGGATCTCAAAGAAGAATGAAATGCCTCTCGCCACCATTTTGGAGATAGATATCTTCAATGTTAGCTCTTGTGGGAACACCTACATTCTAGTTGCGATGGATTATGTATCTAAATAGGTTGAGGCCATTGCTTTGCCCAACAATGAAGCAAGGAGTATGGTGGCATTCTTGAAAAAGAATATTTTCACGAGGTTTGGTAACCCAAGAACCATTATTAGTGATGGGGGTTTGCATTTTTGCAACAAGTCTTTTGATACCTTACTCACAAAGTATGGTGTCACTCACAAAGTATCAACCCCCTACCATCCTCAAGCAAGAGGACAAGTTAAAGTCTCCAACCGGGAGATAAAGAGTATTTTGTCAAAGACAGTCAATGCCAGCCGGACGGATAGATCAAGAAAACTTGATGATGCTCTTTGGGCTTATAAAACAGCCTACAAAACACCGATCGGGATGTCTCCATACCGGTTAGTATTCGGGAAGGCATGCCATCTTCCTCTAGAACTTGAGCATAAGGCCATATGGGCTTTGAAGAAGTTGAACCTTGAATGGGATGTCGCGGCAAATCTAAGGATGTCACAATTGAATGAGCTTGATGAATTCCGGTATCATGCCTACACAAGCTCATCTCTTTATAAGGAGAAGATGAAGTACCTCCATGACAAGTACATCCACAATAAGGAATTTAAAGAGGGTGATCTTGTGCTATTGTTCAATTCCTGGTTACGGATATTTCCGGGAAAGTTAAAGTCAAAAGGGAGTGGCCCATTTGAAGTGGTGAATGTATGTAACCCCCTTTGGTGCTCTAGATTTGAAAAATAAGAATGATGAAGTATTTAGAGTCAATGGGCACCGGGTTAAACATTATCTTGGCAAGGTTGATGATGGCCACATTGTGGCGGTTCTTCATTTCAAATGATTGGTAATCTGCGTCGTGCCGAGACGTTAAATTAGGCGCTTCTTGGAAGGCAACCCATGTATCTTTTTCTTTTTCTTGTTTTTCTTCTTTGTTAGATAGATTTGTTTTGTGCTAACTTGTTTTGAAGTGTATGCAGGAATGGGTGTGCATTGCAGGGACTGTGCAAGAAAAATTGGCTAAGTGTCACAAAAGTGCGGACCGTACCAAAATTATGCGGACCGCACAATCACTCTACGGCCGCTCAATTTTGTGTGCGGTCTCACAACTCGAAGATCAAAAATGCATGGTCTCTGAAGTTTGGCCTGTAAAATTTCCTTAACAATTTGTGGTCTCACACAAAATTGTGCAGTCCGCACAAATTTTGCGGCCGCACTCACTCTTGTGCGGACCACAGAAATTCTTCCAAGGTACAGGTAAGGAGTGCGGACCGCACTCAAAATTGTGCGGCCACACTCAGGTAAGTTCTGGGCCCGATGGGTCAACCTATAAATAGGGCTTTTCACACTTTACACTCTCTAAAATCTCAATCCCTAAGCAAGCACAATGCATACCCCATTAGCTCTAAATCTTCTCTCATTTTATCAAGTTAGATTCTCACCTGCATCATTCACTACTGGTATGTTCAATCCATGTTAGATTTTTGTTCTTTCTTCTTAATTTGTGTTCTTGTTTTCTTTGATTAGTTTAGTTATTTTTAGGCCTATAAATGTCCAATGTGCTTAATATGTTCTTCAAAATCATGTGGGTAGCCTCTTATGTGTTAATTAGGGATTAGGTAGACCACTAAGCTTGTCAATTTGTGCAAACCATGTCTAAATTAGGAAAAATTGCATGAACCCTAGTTTATTGCCCGTGAAATTCAAATTGTGCGGTCGCACATATTTTTGTGCGGTCCGCAGTCCTTTAACTTAGGGCTTCTATGTGCTTGAATTGTGCGAACTACACTTAGAAATATGTGGTCCGCAGCAAAATTGTGCGGTTAGCACTGATGAATGATCAGAGAACCTAGTATTCTGAACCTAGGGCTGTGCGGTCGCACTCAAAATTGCGCGGTCCGCACTGATGAATGATCTGAGAACCCAATATTTGGAACCTGGGGCTGTGCTGCCGCACTCAAAATAGTGCCGTGTGCACTTTTGGCTGTGCGGTCGCATTCACTTTTGTGAGGTCCGCACTGCCTCTTCTATTTTTCCAAAACTGACCTACAACTGTCCTGCATATATCTGTGTCCTATGAACCTGAACTCTAACTGATTCTTATTGTTATGAATTGCAGACGATGGTTAGATCACATGATAGAGGAGATTCATCAAAAGGGAGGGTAGAACCCTCCCGAGGCAGAGGCCGAGGCAAGCGTAATTACCACTTGCCATTCTGAGGACCATAGGCAAGAAACCAATCGCCAACAGAGCTCCTGAACCCTCCGAGACCAGTGAGTATCTCCTATCTGGGGAACCTTATGAGGATAACTCCGTGCAAGCACAACCGAAAGCCCAATCACAACAAGTCCCGTGTAGATTCCACTTGGTAGATGAGTCATCTTCCGCTACTAGTTCTTCTGAAGGTTCGAAAGAGGGTAGCCCAGATTCTAAGCCCTCTTCCTCACATGCCCCGACTGTACCAATCAATATTGATGATAATGATGATGATGTCCCGGACGATGGTAGAGGGGGTGATGCTACAGTGGAGTAGGGGGTTTAGAGAGGTCGAAGAGTAGGGAGATGTGGGAAGACAGATTTGTCAGCTTGACTGCCTTCAAAAGATTTAGAGAGTGGTGGTCCTAGAGATCGCTCACTCTTGAGCGACAATTCTGACAAGCACAACCCAAATGTCCTCAGACAGTTCCAGGAGAGAAAATGATGGAAATGGTTCACCCAAAGCATCCTCGATGCAAATGAGAACTTGGTTAAAGAATTTTATGCTAATGTGGCTCACATTAAGAAGGGTACCAAGGTGACAAAAGTGCGAAATCTGAAAATCTGATTCGACTCCTGTGCTTTGAACTCTTATGTGGGATTTGAAGAAGTGGAAGCAGTCCAATACTTGGAAAAACTGGCTATGGGTGATGCAGCTCGCCCGTGACTAGCTGAGATATTGGCTATTCAAGGATCAGCACATCCGTGGCTTACAGCAGGTTCCAATAGTTTGGGCCACCCTAAATTTTGAAGCAAAAGGGTGACAAACATTTGTGTGCGGACGCATTGATCCGTGCCTAAATGAGAACAACCTCCCACTTCCCCGTGCAATCCTGGAGGCTTCGATTATGGCTGGGTATCCGATTAATGTTGGTTCTATCATATCCACCAACATCATATTAGTTGTCCAGAAAGATGAGAGATCATACCCATACCCAAATTTCCTCACACAATACTTCAAAGATCAAAAGGTGGAGCCGAGGCAATATGATACAAAAGTAAAGGCCAAGAAGCCTTTCTCATTGTACTACCTGCAGGGTGCTGACAACTCGAAGTTTAAGGGTAAGGCAACTACCTCCGCTGGCCAGTCTGAGGAGCCAGCGGTAGTAGTTACTGATACAGCTGCTGAGCCTTCCACAACATCTGGTCCTTCCACCGGGATAACAGCCATGCCACCATTGTGCCATTATCAGTGCCAGCTTCATCCACTTATCCACAGACTGCGCTGCGAGTCTCCCAGACATTAGCGAGTCTCAATAACTGGATGCAGGCAGCTACTTCAAAGCTGTCTGACATATCCAGTGTTGTTGCAGCACAATCAACAGTCCCAGCAGCACCATAGGTACCTCCGTCAGGGGAGGAAACATTGAAGAAGATTCTGGACAACCAGAAGACCATTATGGAGACTCTAGTGGTGCATGGGGAGGTCATTGAGGAGTTGGGAAAGCAAACAAAGAAGATGCGGAAGTCTCAGACATCAAAGAGGTCAATGGACAAGTTGAGAAAAGTGGTTGCCAAAATTGCATCTGCTGGAGATCTACCACTGGACTTACTTATGCAGGGATCACCTTCAGACCCAATAGCACAGGCAACACCAGCAGTACTAGAGACATCACATATAGCAGTCAGCCAGTTTGAGGAGTCGGTTGCAACTGCCCACACTGCTGAGGAGATGATCCAGATGCTCTGCAACCCTGTTTTCCCTCAGCCAGGTGATTATGAGATACAACTAGAGAAGAGAGAGAGTGCTGCGGATCCCATGCAGACTAAGACCACAAAGGGAGTTCTCTTAACTCTCTACCCTTCCCTGTTCTTATTTTTGTTAATCATTGGGGACAATGCTTGTTTTTATTCGGGGGTGGTCTATTTTGATTGATTGACATTGACATGTGGCATATAATAACTCTTATAGTATTTTTTTCCTTTTATCTTTATTTTCTCTTTGGTATGTATATATTCTCCCCCTTCATTTTATGTATATATCTAGTCTCCCTTATGTATATATTCATTTTACTTCGGTTTGTATATTTATTTTTCTTGCTTTTCGTAGTTTATTTCGTAGCTTCTTTACTTTGTCTTTCTTAGTAGTATAACTTCTTATTTACTTTACTAGTTTCTTTTTGATTTGTTAGCTTCTTTTTACGTTTGAGTGATCAATAAGCCTTTGATTTTCTTAATGTCACGGTTCTTTCCAAAGGTGGATTTTGTATGAACCGGGTGGCTCTTCCCCACAATGGATGGCGTGACAACCTTCTTAAGGGATTGAGTCTATTTTCTTTTATGTTTAGGAAAATATAGTAATAATGAATAAAAGGGTCTCAAATATGATTCACTTGGTACCAACACAATTACCTCCGATCGTATGGTTAAACACAAAGTTGTTGGCATAAAATAGCTCTAGTTGTGAACGTTTGACTCTTGTGTTGACTTAAACAGTCATCGAGTGATTCATTCGAGCCATTTGTGATTCTCAATCTTAACTAGGGTTGTTGTGAGCCCTTGACTTCGTTCTCTTTAGCAATCTAGCAGCATGAAAGGGGAGATATTGAATTGCAAGTCCAAGTTCCCGTGCTATTAGTCTAGAACTTGCCCCGAATATTTTTTTAGGCGAAATTCTAAGTGTAGCTTGGCTTGAGAAATGATTGTAGGCTCTCCTTGATCCGATTTGAAGTTTGAAATCTTCCATAGCCTACCAATGTGATATCCCTAGTCAACCCATTTGAGCCTAAGCCTTTTTTTTGTTCTTTCAATAACCATGTTACAAGCCTTTATCCGTTTTGTAATGACCCTCTCTTGGCACCCAATCTTTCCTTAGTATTCTTGAGAAACAATTGGCAAAAACATAAGTTTGGGGGAGAGACGAGGAGTTTGAAAGTGATAAAAGGTACAAAGAAGAGAAAGAAAGGAAGAAAAGGGAAGGCAAAGAAAAGAAAGAAAGAACAAAAAGAAAAATGCCCAAAAGAAAGTGAATAAGGTAGAAAGTTGAAGGGATTTAAAGAAACAATGATGAAAGGCATGGAGTAAATAAAAAAGGAGAAAAATGAATGTCATGACCAAGAAAGAGTGACGTTACGTCTCTCTAGTTTCCCCGAGGAAAAAGGAATTGACTCAAAGAGTCGACAAAGAATGAGCAAAAAAAACAAAGAAGAGAAAATGGAGGACTTAAGGAGAGTTAGTTTTTGGGCAGGCTGAAGATATGCGGATCGCACCATAATTATGCAACCCCAGGATGACAAGTGTGGCCGTACTCATAATTGTGCGGTCCACAGAAGAGAAGAATCAGAGAGCCATGTTCCAGTCCAAGTTCAAGTATGCGTCCGCACTCAGAATTGTGCGGTTCGCACAATCAAATGAAGTGCGGCTGCATCCCACCTTTATATGACCGCAGAAGGCCCAGTTGACCATTCAAGCTCATAGTACGGACCGCAGACAGAATTGTGCGGTCGCACAACCTCTACAGGGGCATTTTTGTCAAATATTTTTAGCTTAGTATAAATATAACTTTTTGTCATTTTTAGGGTAAGTTTTATTTTAGGAGAGCACCTGAGCCATTTTTCTTTACTGTTTTGAGTAATATTGTACTAGATTAGCTTCTAAACATTAGATTTTCTTTTCCTAATCAATTATTATGCATTCTATCTAATTTCTTCTTGTATTTCTTCATTTTTCATGAGTAGCTAAATTTCTAGCTAGGGTTGTGGCCCAACCCTAGTGTGGGTACTTAATGGGTATTTGATTTAGGACTTGTTCGTGATTGGGTTAGTGATATTTAGCCTAGTTCTTGCTTGAATTCAAGAATTAATAGTTGTAAATATTGATTCATGCCTAATTGACTTAGTCTCTACTTGAGAAAGAGAGACTAAGTCTAGGAAAACCTGGCTAATAAGAAATTAGGGTGAACTCAAGAAATTGATAGCCCCAATTAAAGGGGTTGAATCTAGAGATAACTTGAGCATTTATCACTTGTTTTGTGCAATATCCATTTGGACTTGAGAAAGCCAAATTGGGCAACATCACTCAAGCTACCGACAGGTATAGAGTGGGTAATTGCATGTGATTGCTATATTACAAATCCGACCAATTAAACTTGCCCTAGAGTTTACAACCCATTAGGTAAACACCTAGGTGGAAGTCACGACCCTAGATCTTTTATCATTTGGAAAACAACCAAAACCAAAAATATTATTTTCTAGTTTTATAATTGCAATCAATAGTTTGAAGTAGAAGTAGAAATAACAAACAAGAATGTGAAAGTGTAATCTAAGGCATATCGTACAATTACACTAAATATATACCTAATCCCAATTCTAACTCCCTGAGGATTCGACCCCGACTTGCATTGGATTTTAATATTTCTTCGACCGTCTCACTGGTGTGAGTTTGGGCGATATCAGTGGTTCTAATGAGATAGCGAATAATTCGCTTTACTGCTGTTAAGTGAGACTCTTTAGTAGCTGACTGAAACCTGGCACATTTACAAACACTGAACATGATATCTGGTCGACTAACCGTTAGATATAGTAGAGACCCAATCATTCCATGATACTTGGTTTCGTCTACTGATTTTCCCTGTTCATCCCTGTCTAAACTTGTAGACGGACTCATATGAGTTCCAATTGATTTGGCATTGCTCATTTCAAATTTTTGAATCAATTCCTTTGTATACTTGGTTTGGCAGATGAATATTCCACTTTCTGGTTGATGGATATGTAGTCCAAGGAAAAATGCCACCTCTCCTATCATACTCTTTTCGAACTCATTTTGCATGAGATTTGAAAAATCCTTTCACAAAAGAAGATTAGTACTACCAAATATGATAACATCTACATAGATTTGAATAATAAAAGTACCTTCAGTAGATCTCTTGATAAATAAAGTAGTATACACCTTACCTCTGGTGAACCCATGATTAGTTAAAAAGGAACTCAATCTTTCATACCAAGCTCGAGGAGCTTGTTTGAGTCCATAGAGTGCTTTAGCTAGCTTGTACACATGATAAAAAAATTGTGAGTTTTTAAAACCAGGAGGTTGTTTTACATATATCTCCTCATCAATAAAACCGTTTAGAAAAGAACTTTTGACATCCATTTGAAATAGTTTAAACCTTTGAAAGATGCATAGGCAAGCAATATACGAATTGATTCTAACCGTGCTACTGGTGCAATTATTTCATCATAGTCGACTCCTTCCTGCTGTGAGTAGCCTTGAGCTACTAGTCTAGCTTTGTTTCTTACTACCTTTCCTTCTTCATTTAGCTTGTTTCGAAATACCCACTTTGTTCCGACTACAGTAGCATTTTCAGGCTTAGGAACTAATTCCCAAACTTGATTTTTGTCGAATTGATCAAGTTCGTACTGCATGGCTTGTGTCCAGCTAGAGTCCTTTAGGGCTTCATCAACTTTCTTTGGTTCTACTTAAGAGATAAGTGCAATATTTGCTTTCTTTTTGAGATACCCTCTGGTTTTCATTCCTTCGCTTGGATCCTCTATGATGAATTTTTGAGAATATTCAGGTCCACTTCTCCATTCATTTTGTCGGGTTCCAACTGCAGAAGTAGTCAACTCCTTTTGTTGTTCAGCAGGATTGATCACAAGTTCATTAGTTGACTCCGTGACTATAGCTGGGATATCAGTCAACTTCTGTGGTTTATTTGTCTGTGATACTACTTAGCTGGTGTCTTCATCATCTGCAATGATTCCTTTCTCGGCCATAGAGTTATTTTCATCGAATATAATAAGCATTGATTCTTCTACAGATAATGTACATTTGTTGTAAACTCTAAATGATCTACTGTTAATAGAATAACCAAGAAAAATACCTTCATCACTCATTGGGTCAAATTTTTCAAGGTTATCATTACCATTGTTGTGAATGAAACACTTACTTCCGAACGAGTGAAAGTAGCCAATATTTGGCTTCTTACCTTTCTATAATTCATATGGAGTCTTCTTCAAAATAGGTCATATGAGGCACTTGTTGAGAATATGACATGTTGTACTGACTGCTTATGTCCAGAAGTGACTTGGCTGTGAATGTTCTAATGCCATTGTTCTTGCCATATCTTGTAGAGTTCTATTCTTGCGCTCAACTACTCCATTTTGTTGGGGTGATCTTGGGGATGAGAAGTTATGGGTATACCCTTGATCGTTACAGAATTCTTCAAAAGATATGCTTTCAAACTCTCTTCTATGATCACTTTAGATGGTTTTGATTAGATGCCATTTTTCTCTATCAATTCTTTTGCAGAAAATCTCAAAACATTTCAAAGCTTCATCTTTATGAGATAAAAAAATTACCCATGTAAAACGTGAGTAGTTATCAACAATAACAAAAGCATAATGTTTACCTCCAATGCTAGCAGTTCTAGTGGGTCCAAACAAGTCCATATGAAGTAATTGCAATGGCTTGGTAGTGGACACGATATCCTTGGTTTTGAAAGAGTTTCTAGTGTTTTTACTAATCTGACATGCATCACATACATGATTTCTAAAAAAGTTGAATTTGGGAAGACCAATAACTAAATCATGCTTGGCCAGTTTTTCAATAAGATGCTTGCTTGCATGACTAAGTTTTTTATGACAAAGCCATGGATCGTCAGAAATGGATGCTAGACAAATATGATTGTCTAGATTTCAATACCATCAAGAATATAAACATTTCCATACCTTTTTCCTGGAAGAATAGTTTTACCTGTTTCATCCTCAATGGTACATTCTGTTTTCTTGAATTTTACTTCATATCCCGAATCACATAGCTGACTTATGCTCAAAAGATTGTAGTTGAGTCCATCTACAAGATATACCTCTACAATATCACAATTCTTTCCGAATGGAACTGTACCGGTACCAACTATTTTTCCTTTTAAATCATCACCAAATTTGACATTTCCACCATTTATTTTTGTGACTTCTTTGAAAATTTTTTTGTCACCCATCATGTAACTGGAACACGCACTGTCTAAATACTATTTTCCTTTGCAGCTCTTTTTGTGGTGTTCCTGCAAAATAGAATTGTCACCTTTTTTTAGGTACCCAAGTTTGCTTGGGTCCTTATTGGTTAGTTCTACTAGGATCAGGATTATTTTTGGGTTTCCAAATCCATCCTGAAATATTAGATTTATGAAATCGACAAAAGGAATATTTATGTCCAAATATGCTACAATAATGACACATAGAGGTTGATCCAGTTTTTGATCTACCACTTGTGTTAGTACCTGTGGACTCAGCTCTAGCCAGTCCTTTTCCAGTTGACTTGTAAGTCGCCTGGTTAGACTTGACTGAACTGTGACTGGTGGATTTGCGCATACCATTTAGTTGCATTTGCAATTCCTGAACTTCATCTTGAAGTACATCTCTTTTGATTTCACAGACTTCAAGCTTAAGTTCTCAGTCTTTCTTTTCCCTATTGTCTTTCTTTTCCCTATTGATTCTCCTTAGTACATTCAACATTTTTTGAGACTCTTTTAGATTAAGGTCAAGAATATCTTGCAATTCATTATATCTATCACAGTTATAAGATCTTACCTCGCTTGTTTCACCTCGTGCCATGAAACAGTTTTCAGTATTTTCCTTGCATTCATCGTCTGATGTATCTTCATTAGTCCATCAACCAGAGTATTTGTTCATGTCATTTTTCAGGATGGTCATGAATCATATATTGTCGTATTTTGAACTATCTTCATCACTCCAACTTCCGAAGAATTTGTTTTTGCTAAACCTTCTGTAGACTTTTCTTTTAAGATCTGGGCATTTAGCTTGAACATGCCCATACCTTCCACACTCATAACACTTCTCATCATTCTTGTCTTGTTCATTGTATTGCCTGCTTCGCCTGGATGGCATCCTTTCCCTTTTTGTATTTCTATACATTCTCATTAACCCATCCATGTTTCTTGAAAAGTGCGTACAATAAAAGTGCTCCCACTAGTTGAGAGAAAGAATTACTCGTATAAAAAAATGCACTAAGTTGTTTTTGGCTAGTGAATATACGTAAGTAAAGTGCTTAAATGCAACTGAGCATGCTATTTGTGTACTGAGTAGAACTATATGTGAAGTTAAGTTATGATAAGTGTGCGCTTTATAGTTGCAAAAAGTGTTGTATTAAATTGCTTAGGGAGTTTAGTCACTATTTTTCTAAATACATCCCACTCGTCCCTTAGCCTACATACTATTAAAGTCCTATTTGATCTTGGATTTGGCGAGTTTAGATTAGTCGAGTCCTATATTATGGACAAGCTTATGATACGACCTTGGGAGTCACATGAACTTTTTTGTGAGAGCGATTGAATTCGTTCAATATTTGAGTCCTTAATTTATATTCAAACTCTTGATTTGGGTGTGTGGTCTAACTTCTCTGTTGTTTTTTAGGAGTCCGAAATCTAAATGTGGTTCTTTTGGACTCAAATAACCGAAATATGTGGAATAAAAAGATGGTAACCAAAATATGTATAACGCCCTTTAAAAGGGCGTTATATGTCAATTTGAAAAGATGGAAGGTATAGCGCCTTTTATTACCGCGCTATAGTATAGCGCCTTAATAAACGGCGCTATAGTATAGCGCCTTCCCACATAAAAAAAACGGCCCCTTCCCTTCCCCACCAAACCAGAACTCCCCCATTAAAACAAAAAAATTAAAGCGGTCCCCCCCCCCCCAATTGTCAACGAAAAAAGCTAGAGTGGAGCTCACATATCCTACAAAAAGTAAAGATTCACGGTCCCACATCCTAGCTAAGGCGTTATCTCGTAGTGGGTTGCTCGTTTCGGCTCCAAATCACCAAATCTTCAACTTTTCAAAAACCTTAAATCGAGGTATTTCGACTTAGTTTTTGTTAAAACTCGTATAAAAATGCATAATAGTTATTTTTAATGTGTTCTATGTTGTTTTGTGATTGTTTTGCGATTTAACTAATTTGTTATTTTTATCTGGACTATGATATTAGTGTGCTAATAAAATTAGTAAAAATAGAGAAATTACTTTTTACTGTGGTATATGTATTTTCGTGAATGTTTTGTGATTAAATTTATTTATTGTTTTTATCCGGTTTAGATTATTTATTTGCTTAAAGACTAGTAAAATAGATAAATTGTTACTTTAGTTCCCTCTAGTGGTATCTTGTGGCCTAATGTAGTGCTCGTATTTGTAATGTAGTGCCCTTTTAGCGTAGTAAAATGTAGTGCCCTTTAGCGTAGTGTCCTTGTAGTTATTGAAATTTATCATATAAGTATCTCTTATATCAAAAATTACGTCTAAAAAGTTGATAGTTCAAACACAAACTCTGTCCAATTCTAGTCAACGATCGTAAGAAAATAACATGAGAAAGCAACAATAATTTCCGGACTAAGTATGGGAAAATAACAATATTTCTAGGATACCTTGGTGCTACTGGCCTCAAATATCGAGCCAGTAACCCATATATGAATATTTAATAATTAAATTTTGTATAATTATGAAAATTAATTATTAAATTTTATTATAGTAAAAAATAAGTGAGTCATAAATAAAAATATATAATAATAAAACTAACATATAAAATAATAATACTAACATATAAATAATAAACTAACATTTAAAATAACAAACCTGTTGAGTGATAAATCGGGAAACTTTTCTCATCGTGAACACAAGAATTCAGCATACTTTGGTGCTACTGGGCCTCAAATATCGAGCACGGAACCCATATGTGAATATTTAATAATTAAATCTTGTATAATTATGAAAATTAATTTTATTATAGTCAAAAATAAGTGAGTCATACACAAAAATATAAAATAATAAAACTAACATATAAAATAATAAAACTAACATATAAATTAATAAAACTAACATATACAATATTAAACTAACATTTAAAATAACAGACATGTTGAGTGATAAATCAGAAAAATTTTCTCATCATGAACATAAGAATTCAGGATACCTTGGTGCTACTGGGCCTCAAATATCGAGCCTGGAAGCCATATGTGAATATTTAATAATTAAATCTTCTATAATTATAAAAATTAATTATTTAATTTACAAACAAACATATAAAATAATAAAACTAACATGTAAAATAATAAAACTAACATATTAAAGTAAATTAATGTAATTAATATTGTTTAATGTATAGTAGACGACATGAAGGTTCCGCCTTTGCATCCCGGACTTGCCAGACTGGAGCTACTGTTGTTACAAGGCGATCATAGGTCGTCCCACATATGGGAGGGACAGTTAGTGGCCTAGACATTCCGCGCCAGGAGAGTAGAAGATATGTGGGGCTTTCTCAGGGACCACCCTCTCCATCCCCGTATAGTCAGACGCCTCTAGGATATGGGATTTTATAAGATTGTGGAGATCGGCCAGCTGCAGCTGGATTGGTCGTTGATCACGGCCCTGATAGAGCGATGGCGACTGGAGACGCACACATTCCATTTACCCATTGGCGAGGCCACTATCACGCTTCAGGACGTGGAGGTCCTGTATGGGCTGCCCGTTGATGGACACCCTGTTGCTTTGACGAATGCCATCAGAGAGTATACGGGTTTGCACATGGAGATGTTGCAGCGGCTCACCGGTTTCCAGCCACCGAATGAGACTGCATTGGTTGGGGCCAGTCGTCTGCTGTTGATGCTTGTCCGGCAGTATTTGGAGGCATTGCACGCTGACAACACAGATGATACACCGGAGCTTCATATTCACCGGTACACGAGGTTGCTGTTGCTCCTTATGTTTGGAGGGGTTTTGTTCCCGAACACTTCGGGGAACCTAGTCAGCTTGAGATTTCTTCATCATCTTGAGCGGCTAGATGATTTACATCATTACAGCTGGGGTGTTGTTGTTCTCGGTTACTTGTATAGGCAGATGTGCCGGGCAAGCATGGGCCCAACATGACGTTGCTGGATTTTTGCCGCTGCTACAGATGAAAACATAGTCGAATACTCTATTCATTATAACATACCCAGTAAATATATACCTTAAATTTTATGTCCACTTTGTATATTAGGTTTGGGTCTGGGAGCGGTTCATGCAGTTGCATCCACCTCTACCACCCTTAGCTCCGGGTGCACCGCCTCCATTTCTCCCTCTAGCTAGGAGGTGGGTTGATAGGTGAGGATATGGACGAGAGTACGAGGCTCAACATAATCTCCCCTTGTGCAAGGATTTGTTGGATTTGCTGGAAGGCGCACAGGTAAATGTATACTTAAGTTTACTTGGCCTGGCTTCATATGTGTTGCGTATACTCACGTTTTCTGTTGTTACTTAATAGTTCATTTGGAGGCCATACAGCAGCGAGCTATTAGCTGGTTTGCCCGATTATTGCTCGGCCGACCGAATTATGTGGAGCTCTTCCGTCCCGTTGATGTAACTTGATATTGTGGAGCATCATGTCACCGAGCGAGTACTTTACCAGTTTGGTTGCCGCAGCTTGTACCACCACTGCCAGCCTGGCATATCACACATTACTAGCGGGATGATCATTCCAGGGTGGACCAGACATATATGACATGGCTAGAGGCGCATATCAATACTTAGGACCGGCGACTTGACCGGATTCCCCCCCACCTGACCGGACGGATGGTGAGCTTGATTATATGGGCTGGTACAGTAGCGTTACCCGACTTTTCGTCGGGAATCCCATTTATCACGCTGGCGGTTGGTACGTTCCCTACGCCGGGAGGCACGAGGCACTAGTATGTTATTTGGTATACTTACTTATAACATTAACCTAGCGTTCTGTAATTTATATTTTACATATTGTGCAGGCTATTGGCCTACATCGGTTCCACCAGTTGGGACTGCAGATGCAGTGGTATATCGGAGAGGGAGCAGCCGCTTTGCACGAGTATGGCCTATAGGTTACCGATCTGGCTTCCCATACATTGAGGCGAGCCCGAGATGATGATCGCTTAGGATACAAGGCTGATTATGTGGCGCCAGATCAGTACCATCGTAGGGCACGAGTGGAGCCAGAACGTGGTCGACGTGGCAGGCGTGCCCTATGAGGTAGGGGTGTCCCACGAGGTCGTGGGGGTCGGCGAGGAGGTGGTCCCCAGCAAGGGGGCGTGGAGGCACCTGTTGAGGATGTTAGAGTTGATCAGCTCACTCCATGGACTTCGCAAGTGACCCCGTCATCTCCATTGTTGATCGTGGGCACGACCATTACGCGAGAGGATTGGGATCAGTATTTTCCTAATCTTCCAGTCCCATTGACCGTTGCTGATGATCGGCCGACACGAGATGTGGATAGTGGGTGCCGACTGAGTTATGGCTCTTCATCGAGGGATGTTGGGGATCTTTCACAGGCGCAGGTATGTTTGTATTACTATTAAATTTAAATTTGTTTTTATCTCATTGATTAGCCATAAATATCTTTATGTTTTTTTTATTAAGGCTTCATCCCCGCCCGTCATGGAGGCCACTTTGTGCGATACTGACCTGGCTGCGATGGATGATTATATTCAGGAGCCCAACAAGAACATGGTAAGATAATTTAATTTTTTTTAACTTAACACGTGCATTACTAATATATATTTCATATACTAAAGTATCTTATTAATCTGTAGGTTACTGCTGGACCGACGACCCCTTCTACCTAGCCTACCAGCCCTACTGACGATCATGCTACAGTGCATCCTCCGATAAAGAGGCGACGTGATGAGGATGATCCTGATAGCGTAGCCGGGCGGGATGGGATGCGCCTCAGGCCAACGGCTGCATTAAAGCATACAGGATGTGGGACACATTGATTTTTTTTGTATTTTATGTACATATGACATTCAGTAAATAATAGCAATAATTTTTATTGTTTACATTATATGCGCATTATATTTTTATTTTCCCAGTTCTTCGTTATTTTAATACTACAACACAAACACAAATATAGTAACTTAACATAATTTAAATTCAGTACAACTAATGAAAATACATGACACGAAAAACATAAAGATAAAATACTACACTCAACACATACATGTGTTTGTTTAGTCACTACCGCCTATTATTCTCTGCTCCAACCACTTAAATTTCTCTTCCATTTTAGTTTCTCCTGCACTGCCGCAATTTCTCGTTGCATTTCAGAGATCTGGCGTTGGTATTCACCGTTCATATTCCAAACATACTGCAAACAGGATTTGTAGTATCCCTGGTTAATGGGGTTCATCATACCATTCCTCAAACATACAATGATTTCTGTCATTGCGTCCAAACAATTGTTGACACATCCAGTATCTACGCCCAACATTACCATCGGAAAAACATGCCTTCAAAATCGCACATTTGCCACAATAGCACCTTGGTTGATCATTGCGTCCAGACATTTGTTAATGCAAGAAAAATGAAAAATGTATGAAAAGTTTTGCTATTTGTTTTGGTTAATCACAGATAATAACTAAAATGCGCTAGTTATTTATAGGCAAGACAACTCACATAACGTAGTATTTCACCGCGCTATGCTTCGCGTGTTAAAGATTCTTTCGGGTACAAAACAGTTTTTCCAGAAGATAGCTTTTGCACGCGAGTAGCTTTTCAGGTCGACAAGACAACACACACAACGTAGTATTTCACCGCGCTATGCTTTGCGTGTTAAAATTCTTTCGGGTACAATACAGCTTTTCCAGAAGTTAGCTTTTGCAGGTGAGCAACTTTTTACGTCGACAAGACAACCCACATAACGTAGTATTTCACCGCGCTATGCTTCGCGTGTTAAAGATTCTTTCGGGTACAATATAGCTTTTTCAGAAGATAGCTTTTGCAGGCGATCAACTTTCTCAGGTCGACAAGACAATTATTTTTTTTAAAATGGGTTTATGTTAGATTGTTGTACTGAAGTATTAATGTTAAATATTAATAAGATTTAACAGCAATGGAAACATAATTTTATTTCATACATTCTGCAAGATAAACAAGTACATACACTTATTACAACCACATTACGGAAACAAAATACTACGTGTATCCTTGATAGTTGGACACATTAGATGAACTTCCACTAGGAGCTAGATTACCACCGCCACCTAAACCAGCTGAAGGACAATTACGACAGTCGTGTCCTGTTTGCGAGCATATTCCACATTTGCCCGCAAAAACGGTATCACCAACATCTATTTAGTTCCGTATACGCGTTCTTTTTTACACCTGTCATTGACATACATAGTCCTTGTTACACACCATTTTACATGGTTCCGGCGGCCAATAATGCTCAGCACCCACTGGCTGCAACTACCCACTATAGGTGTTTAAGTATGCAGCGACACTATATTCTTTATCAACGTAGTTGGTTGGCCCTAAACCTGTATGTTGAAAGTACTTGATGGCATGTGATCACGGCATGTGGTAGATGGACCATTTCCCACAAGATCATAACCTTCTGGCTTCATTTACGATGTGCGTATTATTCCCCCGGTTTTGATGGATAGCGGTGCGAACTTCAAAAATATTTCTCTCATTGCAATACTGTAAATATGAATGTCAATGTGCTCACCGCCTATATTTCTCAAATCTTTTCATTGGTATTGGCATAAATTCAATACCCCTTTCTATCAATGACGATGCACCTCTAGCCCTTTCAACAAACCTCTCTGCCATCTACTTGAATGACATTCGCACCATGGCAGTGACATGCAATCCATGTGCAGACTTCATAACTCGTTGAAAGACTCTGACACATTTATAGTTAGAATTCCCCATCTTCTGCCACCATCTGCATGCAAAGTCCACCTGTCAAGCTCATGTCGCATCAACTGACGATAGGCTCCCTCGTCTTCCTACCTGATAGATTCCATGCGCCTCCTGAATTTACACTCTTGGTGATATGTTGCAGCCATCCACATTAAATCATGCAAATCTTTGTTGGGATATACCTTCTAGAAATTGGGCTTCAGATGCCTCACATAGTAATGGTGGTAGGCATACGGTTCCTTCCATACACACAAATTCTGTACAGAACTTAAAATACCACCATGCCGATCAGATATTAGACAAATACCTGACCGCTATTTGATAACATGCTCTTTCAAGTGGTTCAAAAATAGTGTTCATGTCTCTTGGCTTTCATTGGCACAAATAGCAAAAGTTAAGGGAAATATACTTCCATTAGCATCTACTGCAACGGCGATCAACAACTTAAAACCATACTTTTCATAGACATGAGTTTCGTCTATGGATATTACCGGCCGGCAATATAGAAAACCATCAATTGCTGGTTTAAATGCCCACAACACATATTTGAATATATGTTCTGGTATTCCCGGACTCTGCGCAAGCTTCAATTCAACAACAGTCTTGGGGTTAAAGTATTGCAATGCAGCCATGTACCTGGGTAGAGATGCAAAGGACTTATCCCAGTTACCATAAACAATTTCAAATGCACGTTTTGCGTCCGAGAAATGTCTTTCTTTTGGTAATGGCGCACCCATATTCCTGGTGGATAGATGTTATACACTTTTTGATCTTGTACCTTATAGACGTTTTAATGTGTGGAATCAAGACAAGAGAAATCAAGTCAACATTCAAGTTAAAATGATTCCCACTGAATGTGTCCATTTCACAATTGTGTGTGCCAATGTATTTACCCACAACCCACATATTTGTTTTCTTCTTCCTTGCACGCAGCATCCAATTACAACCCGTAAACCATCTACGACAGACTACCTTGTATACATCTGGAGATGAATCGCGTACCATGATCTTACGACACTCTTTTACGTTGTACATTAGCACCGCCCTGGTTAGGCGCGCTTTATCGGAAAAAAACATGCCCTTTGACAGTACCGTTGCTCTAGATTCATCCCACATTGCTGTCCGAATTTCATCAATATCCCTTGTGAGAGGATCCACATCCGTCATACTTGGCATATGATCAAGGTAGAGAATCTCCCTTGAATGAAATGACACGTGGGACTCGTACACTCTTGGTCTAACGGGGGGTGGAGCATTCTCCCTCGTCAAATCAGGTCCAACATTCTCTTCCTCCTCATCATCACCCTTATCAGGGAAGGGTGTGTTATCTCCAGACTCATTGGCATTGTTGTCATAATCACTATTCTCTTTCTGACTCTGTGCATCTGCCAGATCCCGATTAAATATGTCGTCTTCGGGCAATTGAGCAAGTATAGGACCTTCAAGATGCCCGTTTTCACTGCACAACCAACAAAATAATGAGTTACTCAAATTGATAAATACTTTACATATAGATATATCACTTCACTTACAAATCGTAATGTGCTGATATCCTATGATAGACATTATCCTGTTAGTGATGACTCCCGGATGGACCACCATGATCAAACACACCAGAACTAGGCATATTCCAATTGGGCGTTGGTTCATAACTTGTAAAATTTATATATGGCTGGTACCCCCTGTGGGATATATGAGTGTTAATACAAATTCAATATAGCAAAAATAAATATCATAACACAAAGAAAAATTGAAGTTTACCACTCGTCTTGTGGATTATGTAAACTAGGAGAGAAATTATTTCCTCGCTCCTCATTCGCCCGTGGAGATAAGTTTAGATCAGGCCAAACTCTTTTAGTCGGAACCTGTTCGGCTAAAACTACTCCAAAATAACCACCCGATGACTGAGGGATATCCCTGCTTTGCGCAACCTCATTATTGCGAACGTCTTCAACCTTGACGTACATTTCCAACATTTTTATCACAAGAAATTCCTGGTATTCATCCGGAGTCCTCAAAAAATCTCTCAGAATTTCATCGTCCTCGATGTTAAACTCAGCATAACAAGCAACCCCTTGCGGAGTGATAGAATACGGATATCTTTCGGTTACTTTAAGGTTCATTGAACGTTTGCTCACACTCATTTTTTTACATAACAACGATACCAATTTATCGTTCTCTATTGTAAGTGGCAACTTAACGTGATATTGTGGAGATAAACTATAGGTTACTGAGTTATTCTCCACCACAACCTCACCCCAATATAATGAAACCCTCACTTTTCGCTCTTCAGACATTATGACAAAATGCAAAACAACTTAACAAAAAAATATTTCAAAAGACTTGAGAATATTTATGAATGGATTTTTAGAAAATTCTTAACCTCCTTAAATAAGGTAAAAACTAGTCTAGGGGTACAATTTGTTTAGGTATAGCGCCTTAAATAAGGGCGCTATAGCCAGTTGAATTATTGTTATGTCAGTTAAGCCCAGAAGAATTATTGGTGGGCCCCCACAAAATATTTATAGCGCGGTAATAAAAGGCGCTATACCTTCCGTCTTTTCAAATTGATGTATAACTCCCTTTTAAAGGGCGCTATACCTTAATGGGCAAGCGGTCGTTAAGGTATATCATCCTTTAAAAGGGCGTTATACATATTTTGGTTACCATCTTTTTTTTCCACACATTTTGATCGTTTGAGTCCAAAAGAACCACATTTTGGTTTCGGTCTTGTTATTTAGTGAGGGTATATGGTTTGTGAATGATTGGGAAGGTTTTGGTTCTCGAGTTGGATAAGCTGGCATGTCATAGAGTATGGTGTCATGGATTCAATCCCTGAGGCTAGTATATTAGAAGAGATTATTTGAACGTTTTAAATAGTCTTGGAGGTCTACACTTGAATAAGAACATCAATAGAGTATATGTTATGTTCTAACCGCCGATATCAACAATCATCGTTGGTGTGATGCTCGAGACTATTTTGAAAGCTTGTTCCTGCCCGTGATTTTTGAAGTTTCTAAATTGCTCGAAAACTAGCAAGAGTATAAGTGTGAGGTAATGATATTTGACAAAAAATTCATATATTTAATATGTTTTTACCTCATGTTCTGAAATTCTTTGTAGTTTTTTAGATCAATATCAGTGAAATATGAGCTAATTACGTGTTTTATGCATGCTGGATGTGTTTGGAGGAAATCAGAATAAGAAGGGAAAAGTTGGCATAAGTTTGCGCTAAAAGGTTGAAAATCTTAAACTGAAAGAGGGGCATTTAAGCCTGGTTATGTCACGTTGAGTCAGACGTTCAAGAGAGGATTAAATTATGCAAAAGAGCGGAGTAAAGAGAAGGAGACCTTCATCGCATGCGATGCTCGAAGAAGACCTGTCCACCAGTCCTCGCTATGCGAGCGCGTGGGAAGTGCGTCCCTCTTACCTTAAGCCATATTTGTACCCCAAGAAATGTCTTTCGGAGGGGAATACCCGAATGCAAAAGGGATTCGGCGACGAGTTTCTGTTTCTTTATTTTCTTTATTAGTTATGAATTTCTACAATTATTTTGAGGTGACAGCTATGCGTGGCTAATTTTTTTATTTCTCGGTTGTGGTTAGCCATGAATATTAAAGTATAACAATTTTTTCTCTTTTAATATGAATTAACATTATATGATTGTTATTTTAATTTTGTGCATAATTGGTTAATAGTCTGGACAATAATTAAATTCTATTTACTATCTAGGTTATGCTTAACAAAGTGGGTGTGATGACCCGATAGGTTATTTATAGATTTAACCTTCATTTCTGTATTTTGCGATCTCGACTAGCTCCATTTAGTCTTTTTTGATTTACGTGTGCAGTCCGTGTCCTTTTCTGGAAGGTTTTTATGTGAAAATTTGCTAAACAAATGAGAAATCGTGGCTTAAAACTCATTTGAGTTGACTTCGATCAACGTTTTGAGCAGACAGACCCGGATCAGTATTTCAAATATCCTGATGGGTCCGTATCATAATTTGGGACTTGGGCGTATGCCCGGAATCAAATTCGGAAGTCCCTAGCTCGAATTATCGACATTTGTTGAAAACTAGAAGTTTAAAGGTTTTAAGAAATTTCAAGTTTGACCGTAATTTGACTTTATTGCTACCGGGTCCAGATTCGAGTTTTGGAACTTGGTATAGGTTCATTACTGTATTTATGACTTGTCTGTAAAATTTGGTACAAAACGGAGTTGATTTGACGTGATTCGGACGTCCGGTTGTTAAAATGAAAGTTCTTAAGCTTCTTCAAAAAATTTCATTGATTTGGTATCTAATTTATAGTTCTAGGTGTTATTTCGATGTTTTGATTGCGCGAGCGAATTCGTATGATATTTTTGGACTTGTGTGCATGTTTGGTTTGGAACCCCGAGGGTTCGGGCGAGTTTCTGATAGGCTATGGATAATTTTAAACTTAAAAATTCTGGTTTTCTTGATTTCTACTGGTTTCTGGTGCATGCTTCTTCGCGATCGTGGTCGTGAAGATACTCCTGCGATCGCGAAGAGTATTTGGGTCTAGGGGTGATTTTACTCAATGCGAACACGAGGCTTTGGTCGCGAACGCGGAGTAGGTGGGGTGGGGGGGGGAGAGGGGACTGCCCTTCGCGAACACGACCACACCATCGCGAACGCGTAGCATTAGAGAGGCAAGGGCTCGGAAATGGATTTACTCTACGCGAACGCGAGCCCAGGCTCGCGAATGCGAAGGCAAGGTGGGCTAAGCCTACGCGAACGCGTAGAGTATTTCGCAATCGCGTAAGCCAATTGGGCAGTGTCCTTCGCGAACGCGGCAGGTGTCTCGCGATCGCGATGAACACCTGACGCCCAGTCATTTAAACTTCTAAAAAATGGGATTTTACCTATTTTCATCATCTTTCCATTAGAGCTCGGCCTAGAGGCGATTTGGAAGAGAAAATTCATCATCCTTTTATAGGTTAGCATACTTTAACTCATTTTCTTTCATTTCTATCACCACTCATTAATTTCTAGCTTTAATCTTTGTTCTTTCATGGTAAAAAATTAGGGGTTTGGGAAGAATTGGGGGGTTTTGCAAATTTAGAATTTAGACCTCAAATTGGGGTCGGATTTTGAAACTAATTACATAATCGGGCTCGGGGTGAATGGGTAAATAGGTTTTGGTCTGAATCTCGGGTTTTGACCAAGCAAGCTTGGGGTTGACTTTTGGAAAAAAGTGAAGATCTTAACTTTATGTATTATAATTTAATTCCCTAGCATTATTTGATGTTATTAAGTCGATTTTGGTTAGATTCGATTGATTTGGAGGTAGATTTTAGAGGAAAGGCCCTGATATAGCTTTGATTTTCTTGTGCAGCGAGGTAAGTGTTGTGGTTAATCTTGACGTGAGGGATTAAGACTTGTTTGCCTATTTGCTACGTGCTTAATGTGTGGGTATAACATATATATGAGGTGACGAGTACTTATGCGTTGTTGTTGGGTTAAAGCATGTGGGAAGAACTTGTTTCCTTGTGATTTATTGCCTCTTTAATTATGACATCCATGCTTACATTAGATTATTATTTATTTGACCGTTCCTTCCGTATTTATGGATTAATTATGATTGTTAAGTATTTTGGAAGTTGAGGTTTGGTATCTTGGAATCATTATTGACGTAAAGAACATCCTTTGTATTATTTATCTCCCGAATTTTTATATTCATTACTACATGGCAAGGGAGAGTGTTAAAGCACGAAAGATGATGTCGTGCCATTTTATTACTTCATTTATTGATTAATACATAGTGAGGAAGAGAGATAAAGCATGAAGGGTGATGTCGTGCCATCTATATCAATTATTCATTGTTACATGGGCAAATCGAGAGTAAAAGCATGAAGGGTGATGCCGTGCCATTTCATTCTACTTATGTCCTCATTTCATGGTAAAGTTGAGAGTAAAAACACGAAGAGTGATGTCGTGCCATCTTTATTCCGTATGTTTATCCATCTTTATTGGTTGATGATTTATTTGGATGTCTTGTGTTGCCTCCTTTTCGCATGTCCCCTCCCAACCGTACATAGTAAATCTCTATTTGTTGTTGTTTGGTACATATATCTATGTTTGTACATGTTTAATTACGTGAGTGTCATGTCATAGCCTCGTCACTACCTCGTCAAGATTAGGCTCGACACTTACGGAGTACATTGAGTCGGTTGTATTCATACTACACTCTGCACTTCTTGTGCAGATTTTGATATTAGTCCCAGTTGTACGTGAGGTGCACTAGCTCAGATTATCACATTCGGAGACTTGAGGTAGATCTGCTGACATCCGCAGACCTTGAAGTCCCCTTCCACTTTCCTCTTTTACTGTTCATTTCATTCGAAACAATTGTATTTATTTCAGACTCCATTTGTAGAACTTCTAGTAGCTCGTGCACTTGTGACACCAGATTCGGGGTTGTATTAGATATTTCATTTGTTATGATTTTCTGCACTTTATTTCATAATTTATTTCAGTTATTTCGATTTCTTTCTTATTATTTAACTTGATCTATATAAGAAAATGGATAAATTATTCTAACGTTGGCTTGTCTAGCAAGTGAAATGTTAGGCGCCGTCACGGTTGCGAGGATGGGATTTCCGGGTCGTGACAGTCGTTCTTAAATTAGAGAAGAGCTAAAGAGAGCATGATCTTAGTCGTATGATTAGAGTGCAAATTTGTGTTAGAACAGAAATATACCTAGTGACCTCGCTTAATTACATGCCATGATCTCAATGCATTTTTAATCTATTAATTTCATAGGAATATTCTGAGTAGGCGAGTAGTAATTTGAGAGAATACTGTGACTAATTTTAATTCGATTAATTAACAACCATCGGTAATTTGGATTAAGGATGAATAATCAGAACTCAATAGGGATGGTGAACCGGCCACAACGCTGAAATATTTATCTCTATTGAATTCAACTCATAACAATAATCTTTCACTTTTGCAGTTTTATTACTTGTTTAAATTTTGCAATAGAAGATTAATAACAAAATTCTCAATTTGGTGAACTCAATTAGATAAAAAAAGTTTTAGTTGAATTAGTGAGTAGTTAACATATGTCTCTATGAGTTCGATATACATTAAGTTACTGTAGTACTTGTTAATCATATATACTTTCGTGTGTATTTGAAAATAATATTGGCGTGAACAGACTGTTATTAAGATAATTTAGAAAAACATGTAGTTGAGGATAGTGACATCATGGCTGTGCCCCAATTAGAAGGTGTTTAATTTTCTCCCTTGTGTGTGAAATGGTCTATTCCCACACCCTTTTATTGATTCTGGAATTGCAAGCAAAGTTCTTTGGTCCCTCACTTCTTTTGGTTGGCTCTTCCATACCTGTCACCCAAAACTTGCTCTTCTTTTCCCCCTTTTTATAATACACACATGTAGCCCATTTTCTATTCTCCATTATCTTGTTAATGTAGTAATTTACTAGTCTAATGTAGCTTTAGAACTATGGCTCTCTCTCTTTACTTTATTTTATTTTATTTTACACTATCATGATATGATGAAACCAACATGGTGCGATAAGACCACTCGTGTGTGACTAGGCTAAATTCTTTTCCTAGTCATTAGTCAAAACACTGACTATTAATGTTGAGACAAAGGAATTTATAAGAGAGACTAAGGAATTTATTAGACTTATCTTCCTGCTTTGCCATTAGGAAAATTCACTACTCATATGTGCTTCTTTTTACTTTCCTGACCCCTCTTTTGTTATATATTCCTTCTCTTACTTCATCAAATTTACAACTAAAAGAAATTGAGTACTAGCATATATGTTTGTGTAGTGGATATTACAAACAGGTTTTATGCAATTATTGTCGAAATGAGGCAAGCAAATAATTAAATTCAAAAGTATTATATTGTACCAACTTCCTTTGGAGAATATATAATTATTTTGTCTGACTTAGCAAGACAAATTCTAGTTTTATTAAAGATAACAACTCATAATAATATTTTTATATAATTTGTAGATATTAAAATTTTTGATTTTTTTAATTTCATATCTAATTTAGGTTTAAAAATTGATCAACTTGGATATAATTTTTTCACAATATATTATTCTTGTATTCCATTTATGCAAAAATATTTGAATGAGTATGAAGTTTACGATATTAATATAATATAATATTAAAAAATCTAGTTAAGAAAAAGCATCATATCAAATTTAAATTTGAATGATTTAATAATTTTAAATTATCTAAAGTTCTAAAATTATTTAAATAAATTGTTGTTAAATATTTTGAGATATTGAGAAAAAGAAAAGAGTCTAGTGTAAAATGGGAAGGAGGAGGTATTTTGATTTTAAAAAAATAAAGAAGAAGTGGTAAACCAATAGTAGTAATATGTTCATTGACTTTTCCTCCAAAATTGTGAATCCATTGTTACACTAGTTGAAATTTGTTGTCTTCCTAAAATCTTAAGGCCCAACCAACCCTCCTTCCTCTTTCTGCTCCGTGGGCCCTCTTTCTTGTCTTTCTCTCTCACACACACACGTACACATAGTTGTTGCAGCTTGACATCATTATAGCCTTGTGTAGCTTTTATGCAAATTCCATTCCTAAACAGCCTTTCATTATTTCAAAGAACCCAACTTTGAATGTCATCTTTTCCTTAATTTCTGCTTAAGGGTGCAAGACCAAAGATTTGCCTTTTGCTTTTACTTGCATCTCTGAAAGGAATTTCTAGTGTTGACCCTGAAATATTTTGTCTCAGGTTTGAGTTGGGTGAGTTCAAGAACCAGTTCAATTAGCAAAAAAGCTTGAATCTTTGTTTGTATTTTCGTTGACCCTTTTGAGTTTGAGGGTAGAATGGAGACACAAAATGGTAGCAAGTCAAAGATAGATGATTATGAAGTGATAGAGCAAATTGGAAGAGGAGCTTTTGGTGCAGCATTTCTTGTTCTTCATATAACTGAGCAGAAGAAGTAAGCAAATTTAATTTTTCCTATGTTTCTGGTTTATTGGAAGTAATGCTTCCTGGTTAGCCAACCTTTTCTTGTCTTTTCAATTTTGGGGTAAGGGAGATATGTGGTTTTAGATTTCATAGATTTTTGCTTCTTTAGGCGTTTTGAAAAAAAGCATTTCTCAGAATTTATATACTTAGTTACTACTACTATTTTTTTGAGGGATACTGCTTTGTGTTGGTATTTGCAAAACTTGTTTATGGTAATAATGCATTTGCTGGGATTCCGAGGAGCAAACTTCTAATATGTAGCTTGTTTGAGATGGATACTCACTTTTTATCAATTTCAAGAACTAATTGTATTATGCTTCTTTCTTAATAAAAAAATGTCTTGATGGAGTGGCCCCGGGGGCTTAATTCAAGTGGCAAAGGTTCGAGCCCTGTGGCATGCGAACTAATCCTGGTGTTTAATAGTAGTAAAAATGTTGAGGCGTGGGCCCATTATCTCCGAGTTTCGAAGGCTGTGTTTCGTCCTTAGGTCCTTAGGGTTGGACCTAGACGGATTTCTCGGTCATCAAGAATACAAAAAATAATTGTCTTGATGGAGTGTTTCTATCTACTTAAAGCATGTAAAGGAAACTTGTTATGTGCTGTTGTAGATCTTATCTTCTTTTAATATTCTAGTCTTTCAGTGTTCATAATGTAACAGAAAACAAAGAAATTCAAGATGAAGTGATTTATACTGGCAACAAGGTACTCATAGACAGAAACCAATAATTAATATTTAGCTGCATTTGCAGTTTTAAAGTGAGAATTTATGTTGGCTTTTATGGACTGTGTAGTTGGCTTTAATTATGAAAACATAATGATACAACTGTAAATTACCCGTATTCTGATTGAGCTACATGTTCTATGTAGTACTGAACCCCTTGTGTAGAATATTCAAATTATTGAGACTGGTAATAATTGTTGAAGACTGTTTTGAATGGACTATTGATATCACTATCATTATTTTCCTTTTAGATATGTTCTGAAGAAGATACCTTTAGCAAAGCAGTCAGAGAAGTTCAAGCGTACTGCACATCAAGAGGTCATTTTAAATGCTTCTTTATATTGTTTTCTTTTGTATGGCTTTTACAATCAAACGGTAGTCAATCTTTTCTTCATTCTGAGGCTAGATTGCCTAATTTTGAGGTTGGTTGATCAGAAGCCTTCAGCTCACTATTGAATGCATAAGTACATGATTCAATGCTTAAATTGAGCAACTTAATGTTAGGTTGCCTGTTTTAATGATCCTTTTAGATTTGATATTGGAAAGCTATACTATACAAAAGTACAACAACAACAACAGTAACAACAACAATAACAACAACAAACCCAGTGAAATCCAACTAGTGGGGTCTCAGGAGGGTAAAGTGTACGTAGCCCTTACCCCTACCTCGAAAGACCCTCGGCTCAAGAACCTATACTATACAAAAGTGTTCCATCATAAAGACTCAAAAGTGGTATCTATCATCGATAGTTTGTGTTTCGTTTCCAATATCTTGAGGGTCTAATTGACGCCAATAAATCAGTTGTCTTAGATTCTTGTGCACGTCTTTCCTTGTCAGCCGTCAATGTCCTTGCCTTACAGTCCTCAAACCTAATTTTTTTCCAAATGCTGCATTTGCTTTCTACTATGAGATAGATATTCCAAATATTTAAGCTAAGCATTTCCTTAATCATCCATTTTGAATTGGTCTTTGGTCATGGATGTCACTAAGACAAGTTCGGTTCATAATAAAAGGCAAAATTTTCTTCAACAGTAGAACTTTGTTAATTTGGGCGTACAAAAATAAGAGCACATATTCTATAGCTTAACCAAGAAGTAATTACGGAATTTTGAACAAATACTATGGCATTGGTCATCATTCTCATACCACAGATGTGTCATTTCACTATTTTACTCTTGTACATTTGAAGGGGCAGTCTTACTCTTCAAACCCCTTTCTTATTTGAGCAGTCTTCCTTAGTAATTGAATCATGATTAGTTAGACCATATGGTTAAGCAGATTGGAGAAGATCTTCAGCGATATTAGAAGCAGATATTTTCCATAATTTTTGGTAGAGAAGAAAAGTAGAAAACTATTGTGAGTGTGACCATCCAAACCAAAATCTCATAGCAAAGGTTAGCAATTTCAGACCTTAGTTGAAGGAAATTCTTAGGTTGGAAAATTATATGTAAATTTTGCTACTTCTGGATATTAGTAAATGCTACAATCGCTTTCTTTTAGGACGTGGAGCACATTTTCATACTTATAAAATTTGGTGCCTACTCCTAAAATGTTCTTGTGAAGAACTTTATAAGCCAGAAGGTCTCGCAAAAAAATATTCCCTTTGCTCTAATTATGTGGCCATTATCCTGTCAAAGTTGGGTTGACCTATATAAGCAAGCCTTCTGTTGCAGCCTTTGATACTATTGAGTTTATGGTAACGAATAGATAGTGTACCGACGATGCCTTTTTACTTTTAGAAGAAAAATAGTCATTGTAGTCAAGAAAAGTTAAGTAATTGAAGAGTTAAACTTTTTTCTTACCTTTACCGATAAAAAAAAATCTTACCTTTGAACCTGCACACATTCAACTTATCTTATTAATGTAGTATTCTCGTCAAATTAGGCCACTTAAAATGGGACGATTTTAACAACGTTGAGATGTTTGTATAATATTATGTTATCTGATTATATGCTTGTATGTTTCGTTCTATGGCAGATGAATCTGATAGCTAAGCTAAGCCATCCATATATTGTGGAGTACAAGGATGCTTGGGTCGACAAGGTATATTATGTTATTCAGTTCTAGCAGAGGATTTGAAACTGCAATAACTATCCTTCATTTGAAAAAATTTCCACATCGAGTTGGCTCAGAAAAGGCTTGACTTTGTTTTTCTTTCAGGGGAACTCTATATGCATCGTTACCAACTATTGTGAAGGTGGAGATATGTGAGTGGTTATCCTAACCTGCTAGCATTTTTAGACGATTTCCTTATTTGCACTTATACGTTTCTTTCAAAAGATGGTTGAAACATATTTATAGAGGTGAACTAGCCTTTGATGCAAGTATATGAAGAATCTTTAGACACCTCTTCCTAAATAAAAAGAGCGAAAGCAATAAGATGATCATAGGAATGTTTTATCGTCTGATACGAGCACTCTGACTTTTTTTGGGTGATCAGGGCAAAGATCATAAGGAAGTCAAGAGGAGCTCTCTTCCCAGAAGAGGTAGTTTAGATACAACTTCCATCATAATGGGTTCTCTGTACTAGCATGTTTCACTTAAAGTTATGTGCTCACAATCTTTTTCCTCCGCAGAAACTCTGCAAATGGCTGACTCAGCTATTACTGGCGGTGGATTATCTGCATTCCAACCGTGTTCTACACAGAGACGTGAAGGTATAAACAGGACCTGATCTGTTTATGAGCTTTCCTAGTATGACATGTTTTAACATGAACTACTTCGATTTCAGTTATCTAACATTTTTATCACAAAGGACAATGACATCCGGCTAGGTAAGAATGACAGCCAAGTGTTTCATTACCTCCTTGCTTCTCTGTTATGTGTGATCAAATTTGTTTTCACTTTATTTATGCAGGTGATTTTGGATTAGCAAAACTTCTAGATGGAGAAGGCCTTGCTTCCTCAGTATGATTTCTCTTTATATTCATACAACTGTAGTGGAAAAATCAGCTCCTGCTTATTAGCAACGAACTATGATCACCTACACAAATGATTCAATATGTTTAAGTAGTTACTAGATAGAGGGTACCCCATCCCCCTCCAAGGTTGGGAAAACCAGGTGTTCTTTTTAGTTATAATATAGTATGCCATCTTGTAGTGAATTTTATATTACGGCAGTTGTCAATTACAAACAACCCCGTCTTCATTTGTTTGAGGAACATGCTATGACTTCTTACTCTGCCAACAAGCTCTATTAGTGACTTGTTCCATCCAAACAGGTTGTTGGTACTCCAAACTATATGTGCCCTGAGCTCCTTGCTGATATACCATATGGCTACAAATCCGACATATGGTCTCTTGGTAAGAGAATTGGGGGAAGCAATGTATTTCCTTTTGTATTATTTCCTTAATATTGGAATAAAAGTTTGATGTGATTGTAGGATGCTGCATGTTTGAGATTGCCGCACACCAAGCACCATTTAGAGCTCCAGTAAGTTGACCTTAGCTACCTGTGGACGTCATAATACATTCATTACCTTAATATATTTGTGCGGTATATTGAATTTTTTTTATTCTGCAGGACATGACTGGACTTATCAATAAAATAAACAGGGGTACTTTATCGCCACTTCCAATTATATACTCCTCCAACTTGTAAGTAGCTTCCAACCATTGTTAAGAAGTGGTTCCTATTTCCTACTACTAGCACTTGTGATTGTTATTCTAACCACAAAAATACAGCTAATCATCAAACTGACAAAATGGATTAATCCTTACAGGAAACAGATTATTAAAAGCATGCTAAGGAAAAGCCCTGAACACAGACCAACAGTGAGTGCTAGCTGCATATATTCAATGCAATTCAATCTGAAATCATCATTCTTTCTGATTTTTTTTTTTTTTATGTTCACTTTTAGACTGCGGAGTTGTTAAGGCATCAACATTTGCAACCATACCTCCTTCGCTGCCGCAACCCTTCATCTGCTTTTCTTCCAGTGAAGTCCCCAAACAGCCCAAAGGAAAAAACAAAGCAATCACCTGGAAAATCTGGCAGTCCTAGATTCATAAAAGACAGACCTCTAAGGCTAAAAGAGAAGGTTCCTGTTTTTAACTTTGATGAAAGTGACAAACCTCTAAGGCTAAAAGAGAAGGTCCCCGTTATTTACTTTGATGAAAGTGACAACATTCGGCCACGAAATTTATCAGACAACTATGACACTTTTAAAGCCAAACTCGAGACTAAGAGAGTTGATCCCACTAGCTACTCAACAAAGATCTTTGTAAATGGTGCGGATTCTAAATGTTGGGACACTAGTGAGGAAGCTATTTGCAACGGAGACGGTCTATCCGACTCTCTATTGCAAGAAGGAAGTACAAATACGCCAGAATCTTCAAGATTCATGGCAAACACTGAGCAAGTTTCTGTTGAGCATTTTCAACAATTTGAAGAAGGTGACAGGGAGAGTGACAAAACAAAAGACCTTGAGGTGTTGAGCACTCCAAGTGGCAGTGGAGAAGCAGACCTGAATGAACTAGATTGCATCTCCGAAAAGCCGAGCAGAGTGATTTCGTCTAGTGGAAGCTCCACTGAGAAAACACGGTCCTTTGACGAAGAGAGCACTTCATCGACTACGCAACCTGCAAAATCTGATACTGATGCTGAACTAAGGTGTCATGCATCTGAAACTGAAAACGTTGGCGAGTTCAAAGAAGTTGATGATGACTGCAATGCTTCTGAAAGAAATGGTTCAACCCCACTTAAAGATGACATAGAAAAGAAAGGAAATATGGTTGAAGATGCTAAACAGACCGATAAAGATGCTCTTCAAGCACTAGATGATAGGGTTTCACTGCTTAAGGCGCTAGCTGCATTAGCTGAGCACAAAAATGACTGGGAAAATCCCACTCAACAAAGAGCTGAAGCTCTGGAATCCCTTTTAGAGGTTTGTGCACGACTACTTAAGCAGGAAAAAATTGATGAGCTTGCTGGTGTGCTAAAACCATTTGGCGATGATGTAATTTCATCTAGAGAGACGGCAATATGGTTGACTAAAAGCCTCATGAGTGCACAAAAATTGGCCAAGGGATCGTGATTTTGTGATAGCAAGCTTTCCCTTTACTGGAATATTACTGTACAAATCGATTTGTTTGCTTTCTGTGGGTTGACATAGATGTTTAGCTTGACTGTTGTTTGATTTCCTTCTAAATGATTTGATTTATGAGAAAGCTCACTGTGATTGTATTTTTCATCACAGGAGCTTCTCTGGTGTGTAACATGAGCAACCAAAGTGAGAACTAAGTTATTTTAGGCTTGATGGATTGAGGTTTCCTTAGTTTGAGTGTATAATTGTAGGACATCTGATGGAATTGTGAAGATCTTAAACTACTCTTGGCTTGGTTTGTTAATGTTTGCTGTTGTGGTTTTTGCACTATATTATTAATAAAAGTGGACTTGTGCACGGTGTGATCGTGGGATGCATTGTGCACTAGGCTGCCCTTTTTATTTTATTTTCTATTATCTATTATATAGAAGGGGCAAGTGTGGTCGACCAAGGGTAAAATTATCTTTATACTTTCAGTCTAGAATTGTCTTTTCGATTTCCCAACCAAGCCCAGGAGTAAATATAACTGAGATTTTCGTGTCTTTCTCTTAGCTCTTTCTCTCTTTTTCAATATCATTTCCTAAGTTTCAAGACCATACTGATGGAATTTGGGTTTACTTCTAAATTTGATCCTAATTAATTAGTTCCCTTTTGAATATATGTGCATTCCACTTTCACATCCCAAATTTGCATTCTGTATACTCTGATTCTTTTGTTACACTTTCTAGCCTTATTTTTTGAGTTTCCTTTCAAATTTCTCCAATTTTTGTTTCTTTTGTTACACTTTCTAGCCTTATTTTTTGAGTTTCCTTTAAAATTTCTCCAATTTTTTACAGTGTGTGCTATATTTCGTTCGAAGTTTTGCTGAATTTTTCTCCACTCTTTCTTTGTTAGTTGCACCCATGTGTTGGTAATGGGTATTTGGCGGGTATCTCTTATTCACTACTCTCTCTGGTGATTTCTTCCATTGTGTACGTCTAATTTGCACATATTTGTTGGAAAATTTTCTGCAGAGGCTTAAACACGATTTGGGCATAATGAATTTTCATATTAGGACAAAAATGGTGAAGAAACAAACAAGATCTCTCATGCAACCAAGGTGTTTGATAATATGTCTTAAATAGAAGAACTGTGTTGTTTACTTGAGAGTTGAATTCGACATTTTTGGTATGTATTTTTACTGGATGCTTGTTTTTTGGGTTTCTTTAAAAAGACTATTCTTTGACTTTTCTGTAGGTTATGGAAATATGTTCCCTTTAATCACATAGCATTAACAAGATCTTCTACTCTTTCTTGACATACGATGATATACGTATATTATTTACTCTTTGATTTTTGCATTTGAAAGATTTAACTTGAGAAACTGCACATGAAAGATCAACAAGAAAAAATCTCAGTGAGGAACTTTACCATAAGGTGTTAAATTTGAAAATGTCGTAGGCAATATGGCATTAAAGGCTAAAAGTTTGTAATGGAGGTTTCAATAATTGTGGTGGAGATTTTGTTAACTAATGGTTCTAATGCTAATTGGCGCTTTTCTTGATGTTTATACGGCCAATTAGTATCCCTCAAATTATTATTTGTTTTCTTTAGACTATGTAATTTTGGATGCACGACCCCGAACTAATAAATGTATCGGTACATAGCAGAAAAGGAGAAGCTCTCATACTGGAGCTTTCCTTCTGGAAGATGGACAAGGCTGATCTTAATATTGGGTCTGCTCAGGTAAAGAAAAGACCTTTACGAGTTCAAAAGAAAAGATTTGTTCAACAGTATTCACGAAATTGTGCGTATTTACTACTGCTATGTAACTCAAATATGATGTAAAATGACTAGGTTGATATTTTGGGAAGTACAAGTCTCTAAAATTATAGTAACATGTTAGTTTTTTGACATTTTTTATGAAATTTATTTATTTATCTTTTACTTGATTGAAACATTTATGGGATAGAATAGTGAAAAAGAAAAAAGAAGAGAATGTAGGTTAGAAGTACAATAATAGAGAATTAAGAGATGAAGAGGAACAGTGATGGATATTTCAAAATGGGTAGGAAAATGACTATTGAAATGAAAACTAAAACGTTGAAGTGAAATGTTTATGTTTAGTTTTTCCTTTTTCCATTATTTGGCCCAGGTAATATACAAGTCAATCATATTTCTGTTATACTATTTGAATAAAATGAGTAGTGTCTATTTCTTGCTGCTTGAGGTTTATACATATTTTTAGCTTTTGCTATTTTTTATGTTCTTTGATAATTAATTTACTGTGTCGCCAGTTTGTTGCTTTCATGATGTTCTTGATAATCTTTTTCTTCCTCTGTTGCTTTTAACTTTTCTTTTCTTTCACTTCATTTTCTGATAAATTTTTCCTCTATTACTATACTTCTCTTTTTTTTCCCTTCATTTTCTTTTAGTTCATGGAAGGTGAATTTTATTGAGTTCCTCATACAAATAGATAACTTTTTATGTATGACTAAATTGGATTTAAATAAATTTTAGGCTTAATACATCGACAACCTCTTAAAGTTGTCCTCACTTTTCACTTAAATACTTTATCTTTAAGTATGTTCCATTTGAACATTTTATCCAGGCTTTTACCGTGTCATTTAGACACAAAAAACTTACATGGCAAGTAAGTATTTCTCACATTTTTTATACGCGTGAAATGATTCGAAAAACAAATGCCTCATACTTCTCGCCGGAAAATAAATAATTTTTGCCGGAAAAGCGTTCCTCAGCAATTCAAAAGGAGGCAGAGATTAAAAAAAAAGGTGCATTGTCCATATCATTTCCTGTTTCTAGGCCATTGAGCTTCATGACATCAACGATTCAGCCTCAAATGGGTTCCAAATTTAATCCTCCATCAAAATAAAACAATACCCATTTTGTAAATATTCGAAAAACATAGATCTGAATTGACCCAGCTCCTTCAACGGTTGGCAATGGTGCTTCAAATCTAACTAGCTTCAAACATAGATCTGCACCATGTAAGTTCATATTGATGTTAAGAGCAAACCCCAATATTCATTTAACCAAAACATCAACAAATCGAAGGTTTCAAATTTCGATTCTTAGTTTCAAGTTCTTCCAATTTTTAATGGTAAATCTCCGGATTGAGCCACGATTTCGCCGTCATAACTTTTATCGGTGGACTGTCATCACTTTCGGTGGAACGGCGGCGGCAACCACTTTTATCGGGCCAAGCTTCGTCATCACGAGGTGGGGTTCGGAAGGGGTGCGGTTCGCAGAGGTTGCTGATGGAACGACGGTAAAATGTGCGGCTGTTTGTTGTTGTTGCCCATGTAGGCTCATGAATCTCTTTGTGCTAACCGGGTATAATTTGCTGGTGGTACTTTGCCAGAAATGCCAGTGTCGGCCGATGAAGAAAGGGCTTTTGGTGCGGTGTGAAGAACGGAGCTTTTTTGTAATTTTTTTCTTTATTTTTTCAGAAGTTTTTTTTCATTTATTTAAGTTAAATCCACGTGTTCCTGTTTTATTCGTCACTCTGGCATGTGAATTATACACATCTTGTTTGATTGCCTATCAATTTGTGTGTCTAAATGATACAGTAAAAGCCTGGATAAAGTGTTCAAATGGAACATACTTAATATGAAGTGTTTAAGTGAAAAGTGAAGACAACTTTAAGGAGTTGTCGATCTATTGTGCCTAATTTTTATCCTGACATTAGTTATCGGGTCTTGGCTTCTTTTTAAGGCAATGTTAATTAGGCTTCAGCAATTAGGTGTCTTTTGAAAGTTGTCCTTAATATGAGTTGTAACTGGTACTTGGCAGGCATTGCTTGATTATCTGTTATAAATTATTTCTTATTTTTGCAATACTTTATTTCTATTTACTTTAATTTAGTGCAAGAAAAATAACTTACTCACAAAAAATATAGAAATTAAAAAAAAATAAGTAGTGTCTAGATCAAGCGTTTGACTTACCAGAGATGTCAGATTGATGTTGCAATTATTTTGTTTCTTTTCTTGAAAATTGTAAAGTGAAGTGCCAGAAAAATGAATCTTTGAATTTGTGCATTGATACATAATGAAAAGCTTTGGTTCTAATACCGAAGCATGTCATTTATAAATCTTAATATATTTTTTTATGTTTTTTTCCTTGGATAAATATTTTCTCTATATATAGTTAGTCACATTGGAGGGTATAGAATTACAGAACAGACTTTGGTTAGCTTTTCGTAAGTGCAAACTATTTTCTTCTACTATTTTTATTCATATGTATTGTATAGTGTTAAATGATATATATTGCAAGCATATTGCAGTTAAAAGGGGAACTAAAATATTGGGATTGTGCTCGGTCGAATGAAGGAAAAAAGATGTTATTGCAAAGGTATTATACTTTTCAAGGATATGTTGCTTTAGACAAGATTTTTCTATGTTATGGACCTGTTCATAGTCATGGAAGAGTTTAACATCCGATTCTGTATGCCTTTTTGCGCTGAAGTCATACTATGATAACACTAACACATATTGAGATTCAAACTCCTCTACTTATATAACATAGACTCAATAAGTTCCTCTATATATTAGTTGTTTTGTGTAGCACTATCTTTTTGTGTCTTCTTTGGCTGCTGAATTTGTAGTTTGATGCATTTCAACCTAAAAGCCTTTTATATTTGTCTCTCAGTCACTGGAAGTATTAACTAGGGGGAATTTTCATAATTACTTAAGGATTTGTTAAATATTCCATAATTTACAACTTGGTTTTGAATTACAAATTGTACAACACATATATAAAAGATAAACTCTAAAAATATGGCAAATTTTCTATTTAGGGGGAATGAAAATCTGAAACGTATAGTTATTCCCTAAATATTCTCCAATTTGTTAAGTATTGATTATCACTATAAACATACTAGATTACTACTACAACATTACCTCATAACCAACGCTTCATATTCCCTAAAAATAGGTACTACATAGAAGTAGTTCGTAAAAAGGTATTGATTCTTCCATTGTGTCTCTTTCTGATTCTCCATCTTGATATACTTAAAGTAAGATACTGTACTCTAAGAAACAATTGTGAATATACCAACTCTGATTCAATACAATAGAGTATGGTAAGACGATCGCAGATATGTTAAATTTGATGTCGAAGGGATTTTGATCAATTCTGATGATGGATCATTCTTATATTTATTTGTAGCTATTTATGCATCGATCAAAGGGTAGGATTATTGTAAACCAATCGTCGTTGTTGATGGCAGTTTTCTTAAATCTACATATAGAGGAACAATAATCACCGCTTTCCGTAGGAGAAATTATAACGACCTGACTGGTCGTTTTGAGAATTAGCGTCCCATTCAGCGGCGTAAGGTCTCGAGTAGATTCGTATTAAGTGTTATGGCTTGCGTGTGTGGTCAAGTTCGGTTTTCGGATGATCTAGATCAATTTGGAAGAAGGATGCATGTTTTAGAAGTTTAAGCGGTAAGAGTTGACCGGAGTTTTTACTTTTGTGTAGACGACTCCGAAATGGGATTTTGATGATTCCAATAGTTTTGTATGATAATTTTGGACTTAGGCGTGCGTCCGGATTTGGATTTGGAGGTCTGTAGGGTAATTTGAAGCATTTCGGTAAAAATTAGAAAGTTGAAATTTTGGAAGGTTGAGAGGTTTGACTGGGAGTTGACTTTGATGGTATCGGGGTTGGAATGCGATTAAGAGAGTTGGATTAGCTTCGTTATGTCATTTAGAACTTGCATACAAAATTTGACGTCATTCCAGGTTGATTTGTTATGTTTCGGCACGGGTTTTTGAAGTTAAAAGATTTGAAATTTCATAAGTTTGATTTGTAGTGTGATTCGTAGTTTTAATATTGTTTGATATGATTTGAGACCTCGAGCGGGTTTGTCTTATATTATGGAACTTGTTGGTATGTTTCGATGGGGTTCCGAGGGCCTCGGGCGTGTTTCAGATGGGTTGCGGGCTATTTTCTCATGTTTTGGATGGCTAATCTAATATCTGGTGTTCCCTTATACGCAATCGTGAAGTTCATTCCGCGTTCGCGCAGGCTATTCTGGTGACTGGATCTTTTCCTCTTCGCTTTCGCATTATTCTGCGCGCGATCGCGTACGTGTGTATCCTCCTTCATCGCATTCGCCTTCACAGTTCCGCGTTCGCGTACCATAACCTTAGCAGCTGGTATATTTTCTCCTTCACGATCGCATGTTATGGTTCGCGATCGCGTAGTACATTTCTTGGGGGCATTTGTTGTTCCCTTCTTCACGATCGCATACATTTGTTCGCGATCGCGTAGTACAATTTCTGGGCAGTAGTCATTTCCTTCTTCGCGATCGCAATTGCATTTCCGTAATCGAAATTTGTAAATCACTGAGCAGAAGAATATATTTTCCAAAATTGTGGGTTTTGTCAATTTTTCATCTTTTGAGCTAGAGACTTCGAATTTGAGCGATTGTTTAGGGGGAGTTTCACGTGGTTGTTTGGGGTAAGTGATCTTTACCTGGTTTTGATTTTATTTCATGATTTTATCTTTATTTTTATCATTACATTAGAGAGTTAAGTTGGAAGTTTGGGAAAATTTGTAAAATCTTTCAAAAGTGTAAAATGATGATTTGAAAAACGAATTGATATCAGAATTTGATAATTTTGGTATGGTTGAACTCGTATCGGAATGGGTGTTCGGGTTTTATAAATTTTATCGGGTTCCGAGTGTGGGCCTCGGGGTTGACTTTTTAGTTTTTATTAAAGATTGAACCTTTATTATCCTGAATTATTTTCTATGAGTTTTACTTATGATTTGAAGTTATTTTGGCTATATTTGAGCCGCTCGGAGGTTGTTTCACTCGAAAAATTTATTTTAGAGTATCGGTCTAACTTCTTTGAGGTAAGTATCTCGCCTAACTTTGTGTGGGGGAATTACGTCTTAGAATTTGAGCCATTTGTGCTAATTATTTCATGTAAAGGTCGTATACGCGAGGTAACGAGTACGTGCTCGGGCTTATTTGTAGAAATTTGACTATTTAGGGCCTTAGGTTCTTATGTTCATTAGATATGAAGTTATTTTATCATGCTAAATCCTCCACTTACTAAATTTACCCTTACGTGTCGTATTTGAAATTTATTTGATACATGTTTTACCCTTATTTCTAATTGAATCCTTATGTGCCTTAATTGAATTTGTTGTTATCTCTTCCGTAATTGCTTAACCTTAATTAAAATTAATATTATATCTTCCGTAATTGTAAAGCCCCATAAATTTTTTTAGTTAATTCCTACTAATTTTGAGCTTGAGAATGCAATGTAATTAAATCTGAGCTACATGATTATTCGAGTGGAACAAAGTTATTGGAATATTTAGGGATAATGTAGATAGTTAATCATTGAATTAGTGGAGGTTACAAGGTCATCAAAAGCATTTGGAGTATATCAAGTTTCTATGTCATAAGTGCTGAAATTTTGAGAATTCAATGGTATGTAACCAACTTGAAGAGTTGGAATTTAATAAGAAAATAAGGATTAAAAATCCTAGCCTTCAGTTGGCAACGAGAAAGGATTTAGAAAAATAGGAAAGTTATTAGCCAACAAAGAGACAAAGGGGACAATGATATAAAAAGGGGGAACAAGGAAATTAATTAAATATCAAAGATAAGGGAATAATGGAAGTAACTATGAAAGATAAAAAAGCAAGCATATTAAGTGGGAAATGGAATGATTAAAGTTGAAGACCAAAATGTTGCTTCAGTGATTAAATAAATTGGAATCCAGCATGAGATAGTGAAGTGCAGCGAAGGCTGTAACGACCCGACCGGTCATTTTGAGTATTATAACCTCATTTTTCTGTTTACTGCTCAATTTATGCTTTATAATTATTTTATGACTTACCGGGTTAATTGGTTCGGTCCGGTGAGGTTTTGGAATGAATTGGAATACTTAGTTTCAAGGTTTAAAGCTTAAGTTAAAATAGTGACCGGATGTCGACTTATATGTAAACGACCCCAGAATGGAGTTGTGATGATTCCAATAGCTCTGTATGGTGATTTTGGACTTTACATTCATTGGTCAACAACTTGTCTTTATTTAGACTTATCATGCACTGCTATCACATTCACTTCAAGAATGGAGCAAATCAAGTGGGACAAGCTTCATGCTTTTTCATGAAAAATACATTATTTTTTCTTTAGTTATTATTATTATTATTATTATTATTATTATTATTATTATTATTATTATTATTATTATTATTATTATTATTATTATTATTATTATTATTATCATCATCATCATCATCATCATCAATATAGTGCATTAGGACTCAAACCCAATGCCTTATCCATATAAAGGCATGCTAGGCCATAATGCGTTAGAACTTGAATTCAACGTCTTTTTATCAACATAGTGCGTTGGGACTTGAACCCATCGTCTTACCCTCAATCTTTGGCATAATAGGCCAAAATTCACTAGGACTCGCACTCAAGCCTTTAAAATATTATTACTTCATAATTATAGGCATAAGTAAATTAACTTTCAAGAAGACATATAACTATTTCAATCTTGAAACAGTTCCTCTGCAACAAAAATAGTAGTTAGGATATATGCCAAATTTTTTTAAAATGATACAATCACTTTTACATTTTAATAAATTAATTAGGAAAAAGGTGCAGATAACCTATAACCACTTATATTTCAAAGGCTTTCACCAAAAAAAATCAAATACGAAGGAATGAGCCTTATGTTTCCAGCAAAAATATTTAAGGCTTAATGCATAACCGTGACTATTATAAATTATAGCTATAGTGAGTTTATATTGATTGTATATTCGAATGCCAAATTTGCAAGGTACTGTAAAATCGCCTACATATTTGATAATTTTGTTTTCAATGAAATACATCATGTGATGGTAAAAATATTATTACTAAATTACCTTAATAATTATCTATCATAGTATGTAAAAGGTCAGAACACATATATACGTTAGAATATTATCTTTGTCCTATAAGAGATATAGCAAATAAAGACATACCTTTCCAGTTCTTTATTTCACTGGATACAATTAAAAAAAATATTTTAACTAAACACTGCATATAAAGTTAATGTAAGGATATGAAAGTATGAATGGGTTTAGATGGATGTAAAACTTATCTTTGTATTATCATCCAAGACATTTTTCATTGTATTTGATCTCATTGTCTGCTTATAATTTACATAGTTTTGACGTATAAGATCATGAAATGAGCAATTCGTGCTGATAATGTTTTATAAAATAAAAGCAACTTAGTAAAACATGAACAAGACATGTTATGAAACAAAAGCAATATAGTAAAACATGAACAAGAAATGGAGATAGAGAGAAGGAAGAGATTTTCTTCTTCAATTGTATGTATTTTTCTATCTATTACAAGGCATTTATATAGGCATGAAAAGTGAAGAAAAATATGTCATTGAATATGTCATTAAGCATAGAAATATGTCATTGAATTTGTCATTAAGTATTTGAGAAGATCATGAAGGAAGAATAGACGTCCACCATAATTTGATTTTTCTTATAACAATATAGTATTATTTCGTAGGGGGGAAATAATTCTTTGAGACAATGGTAACGCAAACTAATTTCGTAAAGAGACTTTTCCCCATATATATGTATGAAAGTTTAAGCTTATTTACTCAGTTTATCTAAGTTTTTTTATTTACAAGAAATCAGTAAAAACTTTTACAAAATATATACAAATTCGGTCAAAATCTACAATTTATCTATAATTTATTTACAACTTAAATACATATTTTTTTAATACATAATTCAGTCAAAAACTATAATTTGTATATAATTATGCTAGTAGTATATATTTTCTATGTCGTTTCTACACTCAACATACAAAATATATGAAAACCAAAAGTATTGTTAAGTTTACATATAATACCACCTAAGATATGACAAACAATAATTACTAGTGATCTTATCATACCACACATTATCGCAAAAGAGATTTAATTTCGTATAATTTACTTCCTCTTTGTTGATGTTGTTTCTTAAAAACCCTCGTCGATAATAATAGACGACTCCGCCAATTAAATTTGAATTTAATTTATCTATTACTTAGTACAAATTTTTTATGATCATACACACCTGTGATTAGGTCATATTAATCTTTTGTATAATTGTTAGTGTCTTCTTGAGGGAGTCTGGATGTCCAAATTTTGATAATCAAAGATTCAAAGCAACTTGGGCCTGATTTGTAGAGCAATTTGGGCCTTTTGAAATCCACTTAGACTACCTAACTCAGATTGTGGCCCATTGAATTGCCAAATGTGGGGCTAATTTACGTAAATGTCCCGTAGGCCATTATTTAGATTTTGTCCCTATTTTAGAAAGTTGTGCAAATATAACCCTTAAAGAATTACCCCTTCCAGACAATGTTAATTGCTCATATAATTTGAGATAATATTGAGCATGATATTATCTTAAGTAATTGGGCTAAATAGCTAAATGCAAAATTTAGCTTTGGAAGAGTTAATATGGGAAGAAATTGACCACAAGATTACCGTGTGATGACTAAGGGGTCATTTGATTGGAAAATAAATCATCCGGATTAATTATCGATCTTAGGCATCCTTAAATCGAAAGAAAGAAAATACTGGTGTTTGTTAGCTTTTCCTGTGTTTATTAATCAATCAAACATCACTGTCTCAACTCTAAATTAATTACATTTATTGCCCGTTTGGACATACAATTTGGTTGAACGCTTTTTTTCGAAATCAGTGTTTGTTCATAAAAATTTTAATTTTCACTTGAAGATGCATTTTGAAAATTTAAAAAACTGCAAAAAGCTATTTTTCAAAATCCACTCATATCACTCACAAAATTTCAAAAGCAACCCAAAATTATATTTGTCCAAACACAAATCTAAATTTCAAATACTATTTTTAAACAAATTTTTTTTCCCCTATGTCCAAACGCCCACATAATATAGCCTGAACACAATTTTTAAAGTGAATATTTGAAATGTAACTCTATGTCAAAACATTTTACCAACGTGGCATTACTTTCCAATTATAGTTGGCAATAATTGTAATATTCCCTAATTTAAAATCATCATCAAACTCTCCTTGGCAGAACCAGAAGGATTAAAACTAAGAGACCAAAAAAAAATAAAGGAAATATCGAACATATATAAACTTTATTCTCATCAAAATAGCCATATATATATACTGGTAAAAGAATAATCTCAACACAAATACATCAAATCAAATCAAGCCTCTTCTAAATTCCTAAATATATATAATAAATATCAAATCTCATAAAAAACAATACAGCATAACACACTCAGTGCCTCAACAGAGCAGCAGCGGAGAGAACGAGAGAAGCTCCGACCAAAGCACCGGAGGTCGGCAGAGAGAACGCCGCTCCGGCATCAGGTGACGGTGCTGGAGCCATTTCCTGAGCGGAAGCAACGGCTGAGAAAGCCACAACGAAGAATGCAATAAGAAATGCCTTCACAATACTAACTTGTACCATTGTTGCTGTAGTAGAAGAGAATTGAGAATGTGAAATGGAGAGGAGATTAGGGTTTTTGAGATGAATGGGGAAATGTGTGAGAATGTGGTATATATAGGGGGAGGGTGCGTGGGTGGGGTAAAGAACAGCTGGCGACAGAGAGTATTGATTGGTGTAGGAAACCGAATGTGAAAGCTGGAAATTTGTGATGGACGGTGTAAATAGAGTTGCGGCGGCCGAGAAGACTTCTTTTTTGTTTTAAATTCAAATTTCAAAGCAGTTGGCAAATGACTATTGGAAGAACATGGTTTCAACTTGGACTTCTACATGTGCCTTTGCTCCAACTGCCTTAACTAAAATAATTCATCTTTCTTGTTCCCACTTTTCCTTTTTCTTTTTTACGAGAAAATCTAAAAATTCAGCTTGTGTGATGTACATTGTCCATTATTTGATTTCTATATTTTCACACAACTAAAAAACTTATACGGCCAAATATACTTTTCTATTCTCGAAAATTGTCTAAGAATATCTCTCATTATACTATTGGGTTATCTATACCCCTGCAGTCATATTTTGGGTTCAAATATACCTCTCATTTAAACGGAGGGACACGTGTCATCGTCTTGTTGACCAGTTCTAATATCTCCTAATTAATTAAAAGGGCTCATTACCCATACCCGTAAAGCAATTTTCTAAAGTAATTTTTTTTTTTGTAAAAACTGGAAAAACTGATATTTTTTTCTAAAAATTGAAAAAAAAGGAAAATATTTTTTTTCAAGTTTTTACAAAAAAACTGAAAAATATTTTCTAAAACAATATTTTTGTAAAAATTGAAAAAGAAACTAAAAAATAATTTTCTAAAGCAATTAAAAACTGAAAAAAAACTGAACTTTTTTTTAACTAAAAATTGAAAAAAAAGAAGAAAATATTTATTTTTTTCAGTTTATACAAAAACATTGCTTTATAAAATTGCTTTTCAGTTCTTACAAAAATATTATTTTAGAAAATATTTTTCAGTTTTTTTTTAAAAGCAGTTTTTTCTGGTTTTTAAAAAAAAAATTATTTTTCGGGTATGGGTAATAGGTCTTTTAATTAATTAGGAGATATTTAGAATTAACCAACAGGACGATGACACGTATCCCTCCGTTTAAATGAGGGATATATTTGAACACAAAGTATGACTGCGGGATATAAATAACCTAATAGTATAACGAGGGGTATTCTTAGACCATTTTCGAAAGTAGAAAGGTATATTTGGCCTTTGCCGAAACTTATAAGAGGACACGATATGTATTTGACATGTGAAATATGACTCCTAATTGCTTGAATAGTTAGTGAGGAAGAAATACAGAATGCGAGTCCCCAATGTTTAATTTAGTTGTATAAAATGTTGTATTTAACATTTTGTCAATACGTTAATAAAACTTTTAAATTCAAAATCATTAAGTCTTTTTTTTAACACATGGAGATTTACTTTTACACATAAGAAATTTATCAAAAGGTGCTTATGAGTAGCAAGAAGTAGTATTTTGGGTTATTATCACTTTAAGCCTGCACCAGAAATTATTTACATCTGGTAACCGAAAAAGTATATAAAACTTGTATAATTTTTGTATATAACATACATAATGTATATATATACAAAAAATATATATAAATTTTATATATTTTTCTACTATTATTTTTACAACGGCTATGCAATGTCATTTCTCCTAGTATTTTGTGCATTTGGGGAGAAGTTATAAATTCCAAGAAGTAAAAACAAAAAATTAATTTATTCAAGACAAAAAATCCTTACAATAAATTTATTTTTCAAATTATCTCTCATTAATTTAATTTTTTCTCTCTTTTTTTCCTATCCTCTTTCTTCTCTTTTTCATTTCCATCATTTTTTGTTCTCTTTCTCTTATTTCTCTGTGGAATAGTCTCTCTCCTATATATAGATTTGTTGTTGTATATAGTAATTTATAGAGTATATTTTAAATTTATATTGAATGATGCATTTTGATATATTTACATCATCATATAAATAATAAGTAATACTATATGCCAAATATTATTGCTTTGGATGACTATATTTTATATTTATTAAACTTTGTAATTTATATTTTTACTTTATGTTTTATATTTTAATTGAATTTTTTTATAATATTTGAATTTATTTTTATTTTTAAATAATACTATTAGCAAACTGAACCTTTATTTTTTTATTTTAAATAATATTTGGAGCTTTGTGCTATAAATCATGGATGGTCTGGGATTCCCTCATAAATTCACCTAATGGATATCAACATGTATCCATAGTGTTAGTTATTCCATCCTGGTAAATGGAGAACTAGCAGAACCATTTCCTGTCGCTAAGGGCCTCAGACATTGTAACCTTGTGTCCCCATTATTGTTTGCTTTATCCATGGAGTATCTTAGTAGGCTTCTCACACACCTGAAGAATAATAGGCACTTTCACTCTCATCCAAAGTGCAAGAAACTAGACATTACTCATTTGAGTTTTGTTGATGATCTTCTATTGTTTGCTAGAGGAGATAATCAGTTTGTGGTATTGTTGCAGCAATGCTTTGATCCTCACCAAAAAAAAAAAAGTAATGCTTTGATCAGTTATCCACATCATCTGCACTGAAAGCTAATCTAAACAAAAGTTCTATATATTTTGGTGGAGTGGACACTACAGAACAAGCTCTTATTCTTCAGCAACTGGGTTGTGTGAAAGGTGACCTACCATTTAGATACTTGGGAGTACCTCTTACCACCAAGAAGATGAAGGTGACCCAATGGCAACCTCTGATTGACAAAATTATAACCAAAATATCCTTTTGGACTGTAAGAAAATTGTCATATGCAGGAAGAGTGCTACTAATTAGATTTGTACTTTTTGGAGTACAGTCTTACTGATCTCAAATGTTTCTGATGCATTCCAAGGTGATCAAACGCATAAAAGCCTACTGCAGAAGCTTCATGTGGTCAGGTACTAATGTCATTATCAAGCGAGCTTTGATATCCTCGGAGAAAGTTTGCCAACCTAAGAGCATTGATGGGCTAAACATATTGAATCTCAAATGTTGGAATAAAGAAGACATTCTCAAACTGCAATAGATGGTCCAAAAGATTTTGACTGTTGTTGGCCCTAATCCTTAAATGCAAAGAGGAAGAGGCAATTGTAATTTGATCAAGCAATTGTATTTGCAGCAGCGTAGATCATTACCAAAAGTCGAGTGGAAAGCAATCATATTCAAGAACTTGGCTAGACCTAAAGCAATCTTTTCCATGTGGTTGATCATACAGGAAAGAATGATGACAACTGATAGGTTGCTCAAATGGAACATCAATGTGGATCCAATGTGTGTCTTCTGTAAACTACTTGTCTACCCGAAAATCGGATAGAGTTAAATTTGTACGTAGTTCTAAGGGTATGTGGTGTAACTTGACACAAATCGTAAGAGTAAGTAGAAATATCGAATATTGACTATAAAGAAAAGATACAAACCGAGTTGAAAGGAAGATGATTTATGAACAAGAAAAATGAAATTATGTATGAAGCTAAAAAGGATAATCTCTTAATATGGGAATGTATCAACGGTATTTGAGTTACAGTGTATCATGACATTTTTTCTCTGCAGAAATAATAGCCATCCCTCTTATAGTGGAGGGATCTTACTTTAGATATAAAAAAATATATAGTGGGGAACCCATGATAAATCGGTTTATCCCTAATTTTCGCTGAGATTCTCTCTCTTAGTGCGGCTTTAACAGCTCTTGTCTCTTGGCTCGATCTTGATTGGACTCGATATTGGTCGGTTTCCAGGTTAAAAGCTCGATGCGGTCTTGAGCTCGATGCTGACTCGGGGCCCGGTATTGATTCGGGCTCGGTGTCGGTTGGTCTCTGGCTTTGAAGCTCGATACCATCGCTTCTAATCATAGCTCAATAATGACGTCAAGCTCGGTATTTAATCTGACCCCGAAAGTCGAAACTCGTTTGTGCCTTCTTCAAATCTCACCTTGATACTATGAAGACGCTCTTCGGTCCATCTTCATCAATCGTACGAAGGTCGAACCGGTTTTGACCGTATACACTACTTCCATAGACTCATGCTTGATCATTTATTCTGCAAATGCACTGTCACTTCTGGGTTGTGGAAAGATGTCTTTGACCGACTACAAATGCAGGTCCAAGTAGAGACGTGGGCTGAGCTAGTTTTCTGGTTTGTGGAGAAAGCTAAGAAGAAGTTCGTTGAAGGTCAGCTTATACGACTGGTTTTTGCTGAAGTACTATATAGTATATGGAATGAAAGAAACCAAAGAGTATTCGATAAGATACATAGGGACATACATAGCATCACTAGAGAGGTAGCCTATCTTTGCAATGTACGAACAATTGCCAAGCTTCTGTAGGTAATAATGGTACTAGTGTTTTTACATGTAAGCTAGTCATACGAGGTTATGAGCTAAGGATAGAGATGTATGCAGGCTGAGTTGGCCTCTATGTTCTGTAATTTGCTTCTTTGGTGATTAATAATATTTGTGAATTACCAAAAAAAAAATTATAACTCAAAAATACTTTTATCTAATTGAGATTGGTCAAACTCAATTTATTTATCTAATATTTTAAAAATTATTATTCTAATGAATTGACCAAACACAAATTGTTACTTTGTAAGTACTTTTTGAAAATAATTTTGAACAAAAATATTTTTAAGAATAAATATTTTTTGACCGCTCAGCTAAATGGACTCTTAGTCAAGTAGTTGTCCAATTAGATCAAAACAAAAGCGGTACCAAAGATAGCTAAGTAAATTGTTTGTTTTGGACTTACCCAGAGCCATAATTTTACATATAAAACATTTAAAATATTGGTACTCAAGTCAAAGTTACTCTACTTTTTTATTTAATTTAACGTATCAACATGATACCCACTTTCTACATGTCAAATGAAGAAAGTTCTGTGCCAGTCACAAAGTTAAAACTTTCCTATTTAATATTTTAGAACATATCTGAAAGTCCAAAACTTTGACTTCCGGTGGCTTTCGATCTTAAATGGTGTAGCAGCTTATGATTGAAGCTTTAAATTTGTTCGAAGACGAAGGAAATTGGGAGAGGAACATCATTAAGTTATAAGTAAGGTGGTATACGAATTGAAGAAGAGTTATTGTTTACCCGAAAAACGGTTAGCGCTGAATTTATACGTAGTTCTAAGGATATATGGTATAAATTGGTACAAATTGGGAAAGATAAGTAGATGTGTACTGAAATTAATTATAAGGGAGATGAATGCAAACCAGATGAACTAGTTAGCCTAAACCTTCCAATTTAATCACCTTCAAATTGGGTGAAGAACAATTGATAAAAGAAACAATATGACCAAAATACCAAAAACTAGAAAAGGACAGTATCAACACTATTTTCAAGTATATATTAGAATGAATGTGTGTATCAATCAGTGTCCTCTTACAAATGATAATCACTCTTAATATAGTGGGAGAATCCCATATTGGGTATGATTAAAAATACATAGTGGGATCCCATGATAGATTAATTAATTAGTTTTTCCTTGATTTCCGCCGAGATTCTCTCCCTAAGTGCGGCTATAACGGCTCTTTTGTCCCTTGGCTCGATTTCGATCTTGGCCGGTCTTGGTATGGGTCGATCTCTAGATCTCGAATTCGATATTGATCGGTCTCTAGATCTCGAGCTCCATATTGATCGGTCTCTAGATCTCGAGCTCGATATTATAATGACGACCCTCGATCCATCATGTTCCGATCTAGATTAATCACACGAAGGGCAAGCTCGGTTTTGACAGTATACAGATAGTTCCCTCGTTTCTCGGAAAGAAGATGGCGAGAAACGATATGATTTGTCAACCTATGACTAGACGAATGATGACGCCTGCGGCGAGCCCTATAGTGACGTATGTGACAAATGTCCCGTCGGTCCAGTTACCAAGGCATTAAATACGCGTCAGTCGATGGTCTACTACTGCCAATTTTGAACCGTCGTTCTGAAATCTATAAATAGCCCCATTCTTCAGTAATGCAAACTTTTACCTTCAAGCCTTTTTCATTCCAATTTTCACAGTTCTTCGCCTTCTCCAAAGCTTCCTATTTCCAGGTTTTGGAATTTCTTTGCTTGTTCTTCTCAAAACACCAAATACTTCAATCCTCCTTCTTCTTTGTTCACAGAAATTTAGACGGCAAAAACATCTAAAAGCGTTCCGCAAAAAGAGGTTGCTTCTTCATCGCGGTCGGTGAGAAGACAGTGGTGGAGCCACGCCTTGAAGAACTTATTCCCGGGGTGTGTGTTATTGATTCCGACTTTAAGGTCGAGAAACCCTCATCGGCTACTGGTCGATGCGAGCCTGTATCGAGATATATATGCTCGATATCCAAAAACCTTATTGATTTGGAGAAGAAGGACTGCAATTGGGAAAACAAAGAGGTCGTGATACCGGAACCGGAGGAAATGATCACTACCCACGTGGAAGGGTACCTGAGTATTTACACTTATCCTTTCACGTTGGGTCCTCTCGATCCGGTCATCATCGATTTTTGCAAGAAATACTAGGTGACTCTCAGCCAAATTCATCCTTCTTTCTGGAGGATCGTGATCTTGCTCCGTTTCTTTGTGAGAAAAATCGACGGGCTTCCCTTCACCATCGACCACCTCATAAGATTATATAGCCCTCGACTTTACCGAGGTGGGTTGATAAAGCTTCAACGTCGTGCAACCAAGGCGTTCACCTCGAGTATAGATGGAGACAAAGATCGGGGTTGGATGGGTCGGTTTGTTCGAGTGATGACCTCGGACCTGATCCCGATTGAAAGCATGCCATTTTCTGAGAAATGGAATATGAAACGTAAGTATGATCCTGTTTTAAATTTTTGTTTGTTGTTTTACTTCTTCATTATTTTTTACTAGTGTCAACCGTTGCTTGGACGCCGGGAGCAGTTCCCCACCTCGAGAACTAGGTCAGGAGCCTGGTTTCAACGTCAACATTCGCCGAGCACGCATGGCGCGATTTGTCGAAGGGGCCGGTGGGAAGCTCGTACTCATGGTAAGTTTTCATCTTGGCTTACTGATTTACTTATCGTTCGAGGTGACATATTTATCCGAAGCATGAGTTTACTTATTTTCTCCCTTTGCAGGTCTCGGAAAGGATGCGGCTATGAGGTCCCCGTCTGGTGGTGAAGAAGTTTTACCGCCTGTCTCAAAACCGACGAAGGAAAATAAGAGAAAAAGGACCTCGGACTCCGAGGGTCAAAAACCTAGGAAGAGGACAACCCATAAGCCCAAGGGAAACATAATCCCACTGACTATGGAGTTAGTTCAAAGACTAAGGGATGAAGAAGAAGAAGAAGAAGAAGAAGAAGAAGGTGGTTCTGGGCTGGTGGCCCGTGCACGAGCTGGTTCCGATATTTGTAAAGCCTCGGGACCAGTGGGGACTGATTCCGCTCCACCCAGGTTCGATAAGGTAGGGGAGCAGACTTCGACCCAAGTTCCTGAGCCGAGGGGGACCGAGGATGCTTTGCCTTGGGGCAAAAAGACCGTCGAAGAGGCGGTCGACGCCGGTGCAGAAATCGAGTTTGAGGCTCCCCAAGATGGAGGTTGTGCCCCAAAAAACCTACCCGGGACAATAGAGATCGAGGATTCCCCCTCGTTTCCTCGATTTTCGCAACCAATGATACGTGACGCCTAGGCCGTGGAGATTTATCATGGGGAGGGAGCCCATGGAGAGGAGGATCCTTTACGTGGTTATTTTGTTAGGGTAGAAGATGTCACCGGTGTGAGTGATTTGGAGGCTCCGAAGAAGAGCTCGGGTGAGGTGGGAGTTCCTTGTCTTTTCGACTAAGCTCAACAGAATCGGGTAAGTTCATTTTCTCTTTGCCAATTTTCATGCTTGTATTTTCTTTCCTTGTATAATTTCTTCCTTCTATTTTTGTAGGCTTCTGCACTTTATCACAAAGCTTTCTTCTGATCCCGGGGGGAGCTGAACCGATATGAAGCCGAAAATCGAAGGCTTACCGAGGAGAGAAATGCCTTCAAGCTTTTCAACGAACAGAGGGAGGAAGAAACAAAAGGACTTCGGGCTGAGTTAGAAGCGGCTCAGAAAGAACAAATCGATTTTTCCGAGCAGGTAAAAAGAATCTTTGAAGTTAATGACACTGATTCGGGCGCAATGGCTAACAGTTCGGTCCCACAGGTTCAGCAAATGCTTGATGTTATCAGGCAGCTTCGTGTTGAAGTGGGCGTAGTGAAAATGAAGGCCAAGGAGTGGAAAAAGAATATGGATCGCCTTGCCTTAGAAAAGGAGGCCGCCCAAGCTCAACTGGCTTCGGCTGAGACCCAACTCCGAAGTTTGAAAGAGAAAGCCTTGGTGCAAGCCGAGAAAATCAGGGAGTTTCAGTCTCGGTTGGGTTCAGTAACTTCTGATCGAGAGAGACTGGCCACAGAGCTTGCAGCGGCCAAATCAGAGGTCGAGATAACCATGGCTAATGTTAATGCCATGGTGGCCGTCTACCGGTCCGATGCTGAAGCTGCTCAGGTTCGAGTAAAGGAGGTTGCAGAGGCTGCTCAGGCTCGAGCAAACTGGGTTGCCGAGCATGCTAAATTCCAATCTTGGAGGGAGACTCTAGAGGAGATCCACGCTCGTGGCTTCGATCTTACAGCCGAGATCGAGAATGCTAAGGAGCTTTAAGCCGAAGCTAGAGTGTTGGCCATTCCCGATGATGATGATACCGGGAGTATGAGCGAATCTGAAAGTGAAGGAGGCCTCGAGGGCAAAGATGCTTCTCCTGGAGAGGACTAAGTCCTAGAGTATTTTTCGTCTTTCTTTTAAGACAGTTTTGGTCTTTTGTAGAAAAACTTGATCGGGTCATGGTGCCCTTGTAAATGATTTTTGGAACATATACATATATATATATATATATATATATATATATATATATATATATATATATATATATATATATATATATATATATATATGTAAAACTTTCTTTCTTATATGGCTTCTGAATCTTTTGCCTTTCTTGTTAGTTTATACAAAGGTCAAAAAGTGCCTTAGCATGGGATAATAACTTGAAGGTCCGAGAGAATGTTCGAACTCGACCGTTTCTTATAAGTAGTCCCCGAGTGAATGTTCGAACTCGAACTGAGATAGCTTTTAGACTTGACGAATAGATGTCAAGTGAAATGATTTGCTCGAACTCGAAGCAAAGTAGCGCTTAGGCTTTGAAGTCGAATGAGAATGATTTCTCGAACTCGAATTAGGGTAGCCCTTAGGCTTTTCAATCGAGTGAAAGTGATTTCTCGAACTCGAACTAAGGTAGCCCTTAGGCTTAACGGTCGAGTGAGAGTGATTTCTCGAACTCGAAATAAGGTAGCCAGGGCTTTACGGTCGAGTGAGAGTAATTTCTCGAACTCGAACTACGGTAGCCCTTAGGCTTTACGATTAAGTGAGAGTGATTTCCCTAACTCGAACTAAGGTAGCCCTTAGGCTTTACAGTCGAGTGAGAGTGATTTCTCGAACTCGAACTAAGGTAGCCTTTAGGGTTTACAGTCGAGTGAAAATGATTTCTCGAAGTCGAATTAAGGTAGCCCTTAGGCTTTACAGTCGAGTGAGAGTGATTTCTCGAACTAGAATTAAGGTAGCCCTTAGGCTTTATGGTCGAGTGAGAGTGATTTCTCGAACTCGAACTAAGGTAGCCCTTAGGCTTTACGGTCGAGTGAGAGTGATTTCTCGAACTCGAACTAAGGTAGCCCTTAGGCTTTTACAGTCGAGTGAGAGTTATTTCTCGAACTCGAACTAAGGTAGCCCTTAGGCTTTACAGTTGAGTAAGAGTGATTTCTCGAACTCGAACTAAGGTAGCCCTTAGGATTTACAGTCGAGTGAAAATGATTTCTCGAAGTCGAATTAAGGTAGCCCTTAGGCTTTACAGTCGAGTGAGAATAATTTCTCGAACTCGAATTAAGGTAGTCCTTAGACTTTACAGTCGAGGGAGAGTGATTTCTCGAACTAGAATTAAGGTAGTCCTTAGGCTTTATGGTCGAGTGAGAGTGATTTCTCGAACTCGAACTAAGGTAGCCCTTAGGCTTTATGGTCGAGTGAGAGTTATTTCTCGAACTCGAACTAAGGTAGCCCTTAGGCTTTACAGTCGAGTGAGAATGATTTCTCGAACTCGAACTAAGGTAGCCCTTAGGCTTTATGGTCGAGTGAGAGTGATTTCTCGAACTCAAACTAAGGTAGCCCTTAGGCTTTACAGTCGAGTGAGAGTGATTTCTCGAACTCGAATTAAGGTAGCCCTTAGGCTTTACGGTCGAGTGAGAGTGATTTCTCAAACTCGAACTAAGGTAGCCCTTAGGCTTTACGGTCGAGTGAGAGTGATTTCTCGAACTCGACCTAAGGTAGCCCTTAGGCTTTACGGTCGAGTGAGAGTGATTTCTCGAAGTCGAACTACGGTAGCCCTTAGGCTTTACGGTCAAGTGAGAGTGATTTCTCGAACTCAAACTACGGTAGCCCTTAGGCTTTACGGTCGAGTGAGAGTGATTTCTCGAACTCGAACTAAGGTAGCCCTTAGGCTTTACAGTCGAGTGAGAATGATTTCTCAAACCCGAATTAAGGTAGCCCTTAGGATTTATATTGATCTCGTTGATTTTTCGGGCGGTAGTCCCTGATTTATAGGGGTAGTCACTCGAACTCCGGCCATTTGGCCCTTAAGCCTGTTTGCATAATAGATCGAGAATACGAAGTAGAAGATCCTTTCTGAGGTTTGAGATATCGGTAAAGAAGAAATTTCTCTTTATAGGTCATTATACATGCGTACATGTTTTGTGCCAGGGCTCGAGCAAACTATGTGGGCATGGTTCGTTTGACAATTTAGCCCTTACAAATTTTTCCTATCGAGACCCTATTGCCATGAAGTAACGAGCTTGCCCAACCTTAATATTCGAGGGCAATGCCCCCCAAGTATTCGAGGTTGATTGTAAAGAGGCCTCGGATACTTTTGGATTGTTCTAGTTAGCACGATCAATGGTTGCCTCATTAAAAACCTCGCCGAAAAATCCATTTGAGACAAAACCTGTCTAAGGAAAAAAGAGTGCAACGCGCGCTTTCAGACCTAAAGGCTTCATGTTGAAGAATCCATCCTTGTTTCTGCTCGAACACCTGCAAGGGTTATTTTTGAAATACAAATGAACATGGGAGGGCCGTACCTTAGCAGTAGTATCGTTTTAGGTGCGATACATTCCAATTACTCGGTAGTTGTTTGCCGTTTATCATATCGAGCTTATACGATCCTTTGCCGACGATTTCAAAAACCTGATACGGTCCTTCCCATTTCGGACCTAGTTTTCCTTCATTCGGATTTCGGGTGTTGAGGGTAACTTTTCTTAGCACCAAGTCCCCGATGTTAAAATGTCGAAGATTGGTTCTTCGATTGTAGTACCTTTCGGTCCGCTGTTATTGGGCGGCCAATCGGACGAGAGTAGCTTCTCATCTTTTGTCCAACAATTCTAGGTTTGTATTCATGGCCTCGTTATTCGACTCTTCTGTCGCATATCGAAACCTGATGCTAGGTTCTCGGACCTCGACCGGGATCAGAACTTCGGCGCCATAAACTAACGAGAATAGTGTTGCTCTGGTACTGGATTTCGATGTTGTGCGGTATGCCCATAGGACCTTGGGTAGTATTTCTCTCCATTTTCCTTTGGCGTCGGTCAGTCTCTTCTTAAGATTTTGAATGGTGGTTTTGTTGGTCGATTCGGCATGTCCGTTCCCGCTGGGATGATAAGGCGTCGATAGGGGCCTTTTGTTCTTGTGATCTTTGAGAAATTTAGTTACTTTGCTGGCGACGAATTGTTTCTCATTATCACATACAATCTTGGATGGCATCCCGAATCGACATATGATGTGGTCCCAAACAAAGTCTATCACTTCCTTTTTCTCTGACTTTCTCGAAAGCCTGTGCTTCAACCCATTTAGAGAAATAATCAATCATACAACAACAACAACAACAACAACCCAGTAAAATCCCACTAATGTGGTCTGGGGAGGGTAGTGTGTATGCAGACCTTACCCCTACCCCGAAGGAGTAGAGAGGCTGTTTCCGAAAGACCCTCGGCTAAAAAAAAAGACAAAAGGGACAAAAAGGGAGACAATATTAGTATCACAACAACAATAATAGGATAAATAGGAACACCATGAAATCCAGAAGAAAGATGCAAAGTAAAGGGAGACAATATTAGTAAATATTAGTAACACCATAACAGTCATAAGTAAAATAGGAACCTCATGAAATCTAGAAGAAAGATGTAAAGCAAAAGCGATATCTAGTAAATAGGACCTGCACTGAAAAGAGAAATAGTAAGCCACAACATTCCCACTAGTTATCTTTAAAAATAAAAAAAAATAAAAACTACATGGCTAGTCCCACCATGTTACGAAGTAAGGCACGACTCAACTACCTCCTAACCTACAACCCTAATACTCGACCTCCACGTCTTCCTATCAAGTGTCATGTCCTCGGAAATCTGGAGCCTCGTCATATCCTGCCTGACCACCTCTCCCCAATACTTCTTAGGCCGCCCTCTACCTCTTCTCGTGCCCTCCGTAACCAGCTGCTCACACCTCCGTACCGGAGCATCAGGGCTTCTCCTCTGAACATGTCCGAACCATCTAAGCCTCGCTTCCTGTATCTTGTCATCAATGGGAGCCACATGCACCTTCTCCCGAATATCATCATTCCTAATCTTATCTATCTTAGTATGCCCGCACATCCACCGCAACATCCTCATCTCTGCTACTTTCATCTTCTGGATATGTGAGTTCTTAACAGGCCAACACTCAACCCCATACATCATGACCGGTCTAACCACCGCTTTATAAAACTTACCTTTGAGTATCAGTGGCACTCTCTTGTCACACAGGACTCCAGATGCTAACCTTCACTTCATCCATCCTACCCCAATACGGTGTGTGATATCCTCGTCGATCTCCCCTCCCCCCTGGATAAACGAACCAAGGTACTTGAAGCTACCTCTACTCGGGATGACCTGCGAATCAAGCCTCACATCCACGCCCACTTCCCCTGGCTCAGCGCTGAACTTGCACTCCAGGTATTCCGTCTTCGTCCTGCTCAGCTTGAAACCCTTAGACTCGAGAGCTTGTCTCTAAACCTCCGGCCTCTCGTTAACACCGGCTCGCGACTCATCAATCAGAACTATGTCATCGGTGAATAGCATGCACCATGGCACATCCCCTTGAATATGGTGTGTTAACGCGTCCATCACTAGGGCGAATAAGAAAGGACTGAACGCAGAACCTTGGTGTAGCCCCATTACAACAGGAAAATGCTCAGAGTCGCCTCCTACTGTCCTAACCCGAGTCTTAGCCCCATCATACATGTCCTTAATCGCCATAATGTAGGGAACCGACACACCTTTCGCCTCCAGGCATCTCCAGAGAATTTCTCTAGGAACCTTGTCATATGCTTTCTCTAGGTCAATAAATACCATGTGCAGATCCTTCTTCCTCTCTCTGTATAGTTCCACCAACCTTCTAACAAGGTGTATAGCTTCTGTAGTCGAACGACCCGGCATGAATCCGAACTGGTTGTCGGATACAGACACCTTCATCCTCACCCTCGCTTCAACCACCCTCTCCCACACTTTCATGGTATGACTCAGTAATTTGATACTCCTATAATTGTTACAACTCTGGATATCACCTTTGTTCTTATACAATGGAACCACCGTACTCCACCTCCACTCATCCGGCATCCTTTTCCCTTAAAAATAATATTAAACAACCTAGTCAACCACTCCAAACCCTACTCTCCCCACACACTTCCAAAATTCCACCGGAATCTCATCTGGCCCGGTCGCTCTGCCTCTACTCATCTTACGTATAGCTCCCACGACCTCCTCAACCTCGATACGCCTGCAGTACCCAAAGTCACGGTGACTCTCGGAATGCTCCAATTCGCCTGGCACAATATGCCGATCCCCTTCTTCATCCAGAAGTTTACGAAAGTAAGTCTGCCATCTCCTCTTAATCTGGGCATCTTCTATCAATACTCTACCATCTTCGTCCTTGATGCATCTCACTTGGTCCAAATCCCGAGCCTTCCTCTCTCTCTCAACTTGGCCAGCCGGAATAACTTCTTCTCCCCACCTTTTCCCCCCAATTCCTCGTACATACGACCATAAGCCGCAGTCTTAGCCTCTGTGACCGCCAGCTTAGCCTCCTTCCTAGCTGCCTTATACCTATCCATGCACACTCGCCTCTCCTCCTCACCTATGCACCCCACTAACTTCAGGTACGCCGCCTTCTTTGCTTCCACTTTACCTTGGACCACTTCATTCCACCACCAGTCTCCTTTGTGCCCACCAGAGATGCCCGTTCATTCAATCATAAATAAAATAAATTGAGCCCCTTACCTGGGGCCGACCGGGGGGGGGGGACGATGTCCATTCCCCATTTCATGAATGGCCATGGAAATAGGGCCGAGTGAGTAGTTCCACGGGTTGATGAATCATGGGCGCATGCCTTTGGCATTTGTCACATTTTCGAACGAACTCCCTTGCATCCTTGTCCATATCGGTCCAATAATATCCTGCTCTGATTACTTTGTGGACTAACGAATCAGCACCAGAATAATTTTCACAAGTGCCCTCGTGAATTTCACGTAAGATGTAATCGGTATCTCTCGGTCCCAAACATATTATCAATGGTCCATCGAACGTCCTCCTAAATAGCGTTCCGTCTTTGGTCAAGGTGAACTTTGCTGCCTTTGTATGCAGAGCTCTCGATTCCTTTGGATCTGATGGAAGATTCCCGTTCTTGAAGTACTCTATGTATTTATTTCTCCAATCCCAGGTTAAACTTGTGGAGTTTATCTCGGCGTGACCTTCTTCGATTACCGATCTCATGAGTTGTACGACAGTCCCCGAGTTGAGTTCGTCATTTTCGACTGATGAACCCAAGTTTGCAAGAGCGTCGGCCTCGCTGTTCTGTTCCCGGGGTACATGTTTCAAGGTCCATTCCTTAAATCGATGTAGAGTCACCTGTAATTTGTCCAAGTACATCTGCATTCGATCTTTTCGGACTTAAAAAGTCCCATTAACTTGGTTTACCACGAGGAGAGAATCACACTTAGCCTCTACGACTTCTGCTCCCAAGCTTCTAGCTAATTCGAGACCTGCAATCATGGCCTCATATTCGGCCTCATTGTTAGTTAATTTTGCAGTTCTGATAGACTGTCTAACTAAATTACCTGTGGGAGACTTTAGTACGATGCCTAGTCCAGACCCCTTCGCGTTCGAGGCACCCGTAAAGAGAGTCCAGACTCCCGAAGAGCCGCCCGATTTTATAAGTAGTTCTTTTTCAATCTCGGGTTCGAAGGCCGGTGTAAAGTCAGCCACGAAGTCCGCCAAGATTTGAGATTTGATGGCGGTTCGGGGTCGATACTCAATATCGTACCCGCTGATTTCTATGGCCCATTTGGCCAATCGACCCGAAAGCTTGGGTTTGCGCAAAATATTTCGAAGAGGATAAGTTGTTACAACACATATCGGATGATACTGGAAATATGGTTTTAGTTTCCTAGAGGCGCTTATTAAAGCAAGCGCTAATTTTTTTAAATGTGGATATCTAGTTTCGGCCTCGCCTAAGGTCCGACTGACATAATAAATAGGGAATTGTGTACCTCGTTCTTCTCGAACCAGAACTCCACTTACCGCTATCTCTGAGACAGCTAAGTACAGGTAAATCTGTTCGTCTACGTTCGGGGTATGAAGCAACGACGGGCTTGATAAATACTGCTTTAATTCCTCCAAAGCATGTTGGCATTCCGGAGTCATTGCAAAGTTGCTCTTCTTCTTAAGTAGTGAGAAGAATCGGTGGCTCCTATCTGAGGACCTCGAAATGAATCGTCCTAGGGCGACTATCCATCTCGTTAGCCTCTGCACGACCTTTACATTATCTACTACCGTGATGTCCTCGATTGCTTTGATTTTATCGGGGTTGATCTCGATTCCTTGATTGGACACAATGAAACCAAAGAAACTTGCTCGAGCCGACCCTGAATGCACATTTTTCGGAGTTGAGCTTCATATTGTACTCCCTCAGTATGTCGAAAGTTTCCTGCAAATGCTTTAAATGGTCCTCTGCTCACAGGGACTTGACTAACATGTCGTCAATATAAACTTCTATTGATTTTCCTATTTGTTTTTCAAACATTCGATTTACTAAGCGTTGATAAGTTGAACCAGCATTTTTTAGACCGAATGTCATTACATTATAACAGTAAGTACCGTACTTAGTGATAAACGAGGTCTTTGAATCCTTAGGGCATGCTTTATTCAGATCTTTATAATCTATACACATTCTAAGTTTGTTTCCCTTCTTAGGAACTACCACCACGTTTGCTAGCCATTCAGAGTATTTTACTTCTCGAATGGATCCTATTTTAAGAAATTTGGTTACCTCGTCTTTGATGAAGGCATGTTTGACCTCGGACTGGGCCTTCTTTTTTGCTTTACCGGATGGAATTTCGGATCCAAGCTTAGTCTATGAGTGGTGATTCCCGGTGGGATTCCTGTCATGTCAAGATGGGACCAAGCGAAACAATCCATGTTAGTTATAAGAAATTGAACAAGCTTTTCCCTGAGCTCGGGACTTAACCTCGTGCCCAGGTATACCTTTCGTTTGGGCAGATGTTCGATTAATGTGATTTGCTCCAGTTCTTCGACCGTTGATTTGGTAGCGTCGGAATCATCGGGGACCATGAAAGATCGAGGGAACCCATAATCATCATCGTCGCCAGTCTCCTGCTTCTCTAGTTGGGTCGAGGCTGGCTTTTGTGATGCTATTTGGTTTCCCGTTTTTCCTTCGAATTAAATCCCTTTGTCGATGAGAGTGATGATATCGGAATCACTTCATCGACGACAAACATTTCTTTTTCAGCTGGTTGCTCTCCGTAGATTGTTTTGATTCCCTCTGGTGTTGGGAATTTTAGAACTTGGTGAAGGATCGAGGGTACTGCTTTCATGTTGTGGATCCATGGCCTCCCGAACAGGGCGTTATATCTCATGTCGCCTCCGATCACGTGAACCTTCGTTTCTTGGATGGTCCCGACCACGATAATTGGCAGAATTATCTCAACCGTAGTAGTTTCACATGCCATATTAAATCCGTTTAGTACCAGGGTTGCGGGCACAACCTGGTCCTATAGACCGAGTTGCTCTACGACCCTCGATCGAATGATGTTGGCCGAGCTACCTGGATAAATTAACACATGCTTAACTTGAGTTTTATTCATAAGTACAGATATTACCAGTGCATCGTTATGGGGCTGCATGATTCTTTCCACGTCTTCGTCACTAAAGGATAAGGTTCCTTTAGGTATGTAGTCCTGAGTTCGAGATCGCTTCTCTCTTATGATCGACATCTTAGTGCGTTTAAGCACCGGCCCTTGGGGGGCATCGATCCCTCCGATGATCATGTGGATGATGTGTTGTGGCTCTTCTTGTTCGCTTTGTCTATTGAATTCTTTGTTTTTGAAATGGTTCTTGGCTCGGTCACTTAATAACTCTCAAAGGTGCCCTTCATTGAATAACCGGGCTACCGCCTCTCTCAACTGCCTGCAATCTTCCGTTTTGTGGCCATAAGTGCCATGATACTTGCACATTTGATTGGGATTTCTCTAGACTGGATCGAACTGTAGAGGTCGAGGCCATTTAGTATCCGATACGGTGGCGGATGCATCAATGTTGAAGTTATATTCTGATAACCGTAGTGCTTCCTTAGGTCTGGTGTGCTTGTCGAACCTACTCTTATTCATCAGCCTTCGAGACCCTTGGCCTCGATCACTTTTCCTTTCACCTCGTACGGGGTTGCGTCCTGGCTCGCCACCCTTACGATCTTCGTTATACGGCCTGTATCGGTCCCTATTCGACCTCGGTTCTCGGTCGGTGTCCCTTTAAATAACGAACCTAGAACCCAACTGGTCGTCTTCGACTCTAATCTTCGATTGATATCGATTGTGTACATCGGCCCAGGTAACAGCCGGGTACTCGATCAAGTTCTTCTTCAACCGTCGTGAAGCCATCGAGCTTCGTTCGTTTAGTCCTTGGGTGAAAGCTTGAACTGCCCAATCATCTGTGACCGGTGGTAAATCCATTTGTTCCATTTGGAAACGAGATACAAACTCTCTTAGCATTTCGTTATCTTTTTGTCTTACCTTAAATAGATCCGACTTTCTGGTTTCGACCTTTATGGCTCCGGCATGTGCTTTTACGAAAGAATCTGCAAGCATAGCAAAAGAATCGATAGAGTTAGGCGGTAAATTATGATACCATATCATTGCTCCCTTTGACAGGGTTTCACCGAACTTCTTTAATAATACGGATTCGATCTCGTCATCTTATAGATCGTTCCCTTTGATGGCACATGTGTAAGAGGTGACATGTTCGTTGGGGTCGGTCGTTCCATTGTATTTAGGAATTTCGGGCATGCGGAACTTTTTGGGGATCGATTTTGGAGCCGCGCTCGGGGGAAAAGGCTTTTGCACGAATTTTTTGAAATCCAAGCCCTTCAATATTGATGGTGCCCCCGGGATCTGATCAACCCTAGAGTTATAAGTTTCCACCTTTTGGTCGTTTGCTTCAATCCTCCTTTCTCCTGACTTTATTCGTTTTGTCAGTTCCTCGAGCATCTTAATAATTTCAGGATTAGTCCCCAATTCTTGTTCATTCGACTTTACTACAGTTGGCACCGTTTCGCGGGTGACTTCTTGGGGTGGACCAGGCTCGAGCCTGCTCGGTACCTGGGTTTGGCTCTGCAACTGAGCTATCGCTACTTGTTGAGCTTGCAACATTTCGAAAATCATACGCAGGCTGATCCCGTCTCCTCCAGCATTTTTGTGTATTTCGAACTGCAGATCGAGTTCCACCATGAATGTTGTTTTCTGAGTCGGAACGTTGGTTCGCCTCAATGGCCACATGTGAATTAACGTCAATTGGATCTACGGCTTGAGTTCCAACGGGGTCGACGAGTAGCCTTTTATCCCCAGGCGTCAGGTTGTTATTCTCATCTTGAAGGCCAGCTTCGTTATCGATAGATAGGGCCATTAATTGAGAGTTCGTTGTTTTTAACCTGAAATCAAAGGCACTTCCAAGAGCAAGTGTAAAATAGTGTATTTCACAGAGATTCGTACCAAATAACCACTATTATCCTTAGCCCCACGGTAGGCGCCAAACTGTTTACCCGAAAAATGGATAGAGTTGAATTTATACGCAGTTCTAAGAATACGTGGTATAAATTGGAAAAGATAAGTAGATGTGTACTGAAATTAATTATAAGGGAGATGAATGCAAACCAGATGAACTAGTTAGCCTAAGCCTTCCAATTTAATCACCTCCAAATTGGGTGAAGAACAATTGATAGAAGAAACAATATGACCAAAATACCAAAAACCAGAGAAGGACAGTATCAGCACTATTTTCTTGTGTATATTAGAATGAATGTGTGTATCAATCAGTGTCCTCTTACAAATGATAATCGCTCTTAATATAGTGGGGGAATCCCATATTGGGTATGATTAAAAATAATAGTGGGATCCCATGATAGATTAAGTAATTAGTTTTTCCTTGATTTTCGCTGAGATTCTCTCCCTAAGTGGGGCTATAACGGCTCTTTTGTCCCTTGGCTCGATTTCGATCTTGGCCGGTCTTGGTGTGGATCGATCTCTAGATATCGAGTTCGATATTGACATGAGCTCGATATTGATCGGTCTCTAGATCTCGAGCTCGATATTGATTGGTCTCTGGGTCTCGAGCTCGATATTGATCGGTCTCTAGATCTCAAGCTCGATATTATAATGACGACCCTCGATCCATCATGTTCCGACCTAGATTAATCACACGAAGGGCAAGCTCGGTTTTGACCGTATACAGTTATTACAATATTTGTACAGATACTATTTTTAATATAAGATCAAGAAAAGAAAATTTTCGATTTTCGCAAAAGATATGAGCAATAATAGCATGAAACAAACATCTGGCCTTGCCAATTCCTATACTATGCAAAGAAAGGGATCAAATTTGCATTGGCCACAAGTCTCATCTCTCAAGAAAAAAAAAAAACTTTTGCATACCAGCTGATAGGGGTGTACAAACCGAACCGAAAAATCATACCAAACTGATTAAAAAACTCGATTAAATTTTGTTTGATTTGGTTTGGTATTGAGTAAAAAAATCCGAACCAAACCGACATACAAAAATATATAATTTTTATATATACTTTAAGACTTTATATAGAATTTTCTTTACAAAAATTCTAGAAATATTTGCGATTCTCTTATGGGATGTAATATTTAATAGAATATGAAGTACTCCATTTGTATCAACCTTAAGTAATAGATTATATGATCACTTTCTTATCAAGTGTTACTGAAATGTGTCAATCTCTTTGTTCTTCCATGTTCATATGGCAAGATTTATTAAATTCTTATATTTTTTTCGAATTTGAAGTGGTATTTCGACATCTAAAATTAAATAGAACATATCATTAATTAGATATCATACTGATTTTTATGTTTAATTAATAAATTTGTTTAATCTTGAAAGTATATATCAATAAAAAATTATTGTCAAACGATTAAAAAAGTAACTATCATGTGTTATTAACAAAATTCTTTCATAAAATTATTTTAATAAATTATATTTTTGTCAATTTTTAAAAATTTTACTAAACATATATTTTACTTACAAAAAAATTTAACAAAGTAAAATTTAAATAATATTCATGTAGCAAAAAAATCCGACAAAACCGAACTAATCCAAACCGATATAGTTGATTTGGTTTGGTTTGATTTTAATAAAAATCGAACCAATCAGGTCCATGTACACCCCTACCAGCTGATTCTAGCATGCATCATGTTGCAAATTGGAGCAAATTAAACAAACCGCTACATGTTTATGGATTTAAGAATATTGTAAAATTTGGTTAGCATTAGCACAAATAACATTGTTTACATTATACACACTGATAATATAATACAAATACTTTTTACTCTATCAATGCAAGAAATATTAAACTATAAGTGCGTATAATTTAAGTAGTGTTTCTTAACCTTCTGGACTAAAAGTTAACCAAATTTTATGGTGTTGTTGAGTAGTAAACATGTAGCGGTGTGTTATAAAACATTTCTGTTTAACCCAAAAAAATAGTGAAAACTTCAGACCTCTTTGGCCACTGTTGTACATGCTCCATTGTGCTCCCACGCAATTCATCTGCTAATTGCCTCTGTAGGTTCTCATCAGGTGAGAGGCTTCCCCCGACCTTAAACAAGCACCATGAGCAACAGAATGAAATAAACATCTTCCATCTCCAGATATACCTGCATGAAATGAAGCAGTCTTTTCAATTAAAATAACTTCGATAGTAACTACTAGTACTAGTTAGTGTAGAGGCAGATCTAGCCCTTTGTAGGGAGTTCAACCAGACACAATTTTCTTAACTCGAACCATGCATACAAAGTACATACACCGCACCACCTCCGACCTCAATGACTCTAAATCTTGGGTCCACATCTATCATTAAGTTTGAATTTCTAAGCAAGGGCCTTAAAGTTACTGTAATATGCTTTCACATAATCAGTAGGTGGAAGAGTAGTTTATCATATCAACCAAACCTGGAAAGTGGAAAGAAACAGAACATAAAAGTCCAGAATGCACCACTCACCAATTACAGAGTAGTCAGTATAGACCTTTCCATGTGAATAGCCAGCGGTTGAGGAAGCACAGTTATTTCCCCTATTTTCTTCTGATGCTTCAGCTCAGTATGCACTAGTTGAGAGGCTAAATAGCAGACTGACAAACCAATAAATAAACCAGCAGATGTAAAACGTCGCCCCAGAAATATGCCCTACTCTGCTTCAGTTTCTCCAGAACTTTTGACTGATTGGGCAAGAAAAAACTCATATACATCACAGCCCAGAAATATGCCCTACTCTGCATCAGTTTTTTCCGGAACTTTTGACTGATTGGGCAAGAACAGCCTCATATTCACATTTTGGAACTGAATAGAAATATCAAGGCACGGCTTCCAAGTATATCTGGGATTCACTGCAGTTCTAAGTATTAACAAGTGACAGCTGTTCTTCAGCTTGGAGATACTAGACCTAAAATATCTTCTTTGAGATCCCTCAATTTGAACTGAAGATGAGAAACAATTTGACTTGGATGCAGAAATAGTAGAATAATGGAATTCGGAGGCTTGGTTCAGATACAAAACCGCAATGAGTTGGCTGGTGCTTGCAAAAATAATCACAGAAATGCCTTGTCATTTGTCTCTGCGCATGTCTGCTCAGGAAACACAGGTTTTTCATATAAGTACCAATGGAAGAATTGACCATTATGCTAGCACAGTAACAGGAAGGTAAAAGACGGAAAATCCAAACTCACAATGGTTTACATAGATTCAACCAGCATAACGGGGGTGTTAATTGCCCTTAGTGCAGCTGCATATTCCTCAGGCAATTGAAACCACATTTATTTACCTATACATGGTTATCTGAAATTTACTTTCTTGTTCCTCTAGATGAATAAGACCACATGCACTAAGAAAAATGAAGTCTGCAATCAAATTGGATGTCCTGACAGAGAAGCATACGACTGCTCAGAAATTTTCAACATGGAATTTAGTTGGGCGCTTATAGCAGACCTTCCAAATAGTTTATTCCAGAATGAAAGCTCTTTCAATGAAAATTTCTCTTCTTATATATGTAAGAGACAAATTTCAGTTAGAAGCATAAATATATGTCAGTCTTCTGACAAAGATATGTGTAGCTTTCTCAATCCTCACTTACAGCTTAGATAGGAGAAACACCCCACACATCAGAAGAGAAGACTTATCAGCTAAAGGAGCAAAGAGCATGACAATATGCCACATGAATTTGGGAAGGCATTACCCAGTGTGGTTCATAGAATTCTTCTTATTACTCCTCTAAAAACTGACAGAAGAGAATGAATAATGCACAATATGTCAGATGGTACCTCATTTATATCTCATGTGATAGTTCATTCTAAATGAGTAATTTGTCACTTCGGCCAAATATTAACACTCATTCTGAAGTAATAGAACTGTCAGAAAAAAGTTTTTCTTTGCCTTGATAAAATATCAATCTCAAGGCTCTGCAATTTTTGTCAGAAAATAAATGGGAAACAGGAAGTTCGGATCCTGTAGCAACATTCTTCTAACTATACACACAATGGATCTTTGAAGCCAAATGCATAAATCTTTTCGAATAACAACCACCACAAAGGCTGTGAAATACTCGATTCTCAAAACAAGATAGAAAAGTAACGCTGTCATTTGAGAAAAGGGACAACATTTATTCTAGAAAAAAAAATAAGAACGAGAATTATTTGTAAACCAGCAATTGAATAGAGGCAACACCAATTTTAGCATTTCCATCAGTAAAGAGGGAAGAATGGGCATTCAAGCAGTGTAGCTTTCCAGATATTCATGATTCCTATGAATAATTGCATCAAATAACTACTATGAAGGCCATTTAAAATACTCGATTAATTAAACAGAATCATCTATCTATTTTACTATAAAAGCAAGGGTAAATTATGCTAAACACCCCTATAATATCACTTAATTTTAGATATACCCATGTATTTCTAAATCAAACACTTAATGCCCCTATATTATGGAAATCCTACACATTTCTTATTTCCTTCATATAAAAATTAATATATGGAAGTTGCCCTTATCCCTATTCCCATCCTTACTCACGTGTCATTTACTGGCCATTCCGTTGGACACTCTCTAAACTTGAAACACTTCCGTATTCCGGTCTCTTCTTTTTCTTCTTTGCAACAAAAGTTTATTTTCAAAGAGAAATATATAGATGTAATTATCGTCGATCGAATTGGTCACGAACCATTCACCAAAGGTGTTTGCCGAAGTTATGCCTCCATTAGTCCGAACAGCGGTTATATATAAATCAATTAAAATGTGAATCTCTTATTGGACAAAAGCTTTACAAGAGAAATCAAGACACTTTGGAGGATAAGGCCACACTTGGTAAGGCTGCTGGGATACGGTAACAATAGAGGAGAAGGCTCAAACTTATTGAGTTGTGAGGAAAAGTTGGATAATGGAAATTGTTCTAGAAGGATTGAATGAAAATCGGGATAAGGGCAACTTTGTCCATGTATTAATTTTTATATAAAGGAAATAAGAATGTGTTGGATTTTCATAATATAGGGGTATTGCGTGTTTCTTTTAGAAGTACAAGCGGTGTATATAAAACTGAGCAATATTGTAGGAGTGCTTAGTGTAATTACCCTAAAAATAATTACGCCAAAAGTAGCATCATCTATGTTACTACTTGCTCTATTGTGGAATTAAAACCATTAACCCAGATTTAAATTTAGAAACCAGGGAGAAAGAAGAAAAAGTGATAGAATATCGGTGAGACTCACCGATCAGAGGCAATGGAACAACATAATATCCAAGCGGGTGCAGCAACAAAGAATCTAGCAAGAACAGCCAAGAAGAGAGAGCAGTTATATTGTCAGAGTCAGAAGCGTATATATAAAAGATAATAATACAAGAAAAAATAGGAAAGCAGAATAGAAAGAACATACAAAGTTAGTAGTGGAGAGATGATGCTAAAACCCAGAAAAGCTGGAAGGCGATGAACCGAAGAGGCTGTAGAAGATTTTAGAGCAAAATAGAGAAGCGGTACATGGCAATGCAGTTTCCCGTTATAAGACACGTAAAGTTACATAACTAAGTACTATGAGATGTCTAAATTACCCAGAATTTTATTGACAATAAGCAGACATGTTCATCACACATGCTTGACTTAACTCTTCTGTAAAATAGAAATGCTTTCATCGCTTGAGCTTTTAACTGTTGTATATCAGCAATGAGAGGGAACAAGAAAAGGGAGAACTAAATAAGAGTGTCAACTGGCTTCATCAAAATCCCAAATTCCAGCAGCATTACAATCAGTTAACCACGACCTTCAAAGCAAGATGACAGGAGTAAATTGAAATATGAACTACCACGTTCATCCATTCGTAGGAATTCCATATCCATGCTTGCACATCATACCCAAGACCTGATGAAGTTTATCCTTTTCCCCCCACGTTGTGTAGGCTTTAAGTAATATCCAAAACGTTTTCTTTGAACAGTCCAAGTTCACTTTATCCATCTCGCCAAGAACTTGCTCCATTTCAATGAGTCGCCTTTGTGAAGCATACATAACCATCTTGCAGTGGTAAAGGGACCTACATATTTTCCAACCAGCACATTCTGCACGGCTAACAAAATTAGCAAGCTCGTCTACTGCATTGTTTCGGAAATAACTTGAAATGATGCAAAGCATGACACCAACTGTTGTGACGGACGTGTTACGTTTAAATGCCTCATTTATTGAATTTTCCATCTCGTCTAATAAATCCTCCTTTGCATACAGACAGATTAATATGACATTCAACCAAGGCCTATAATCATCTTTAGGAATCAACCTCATCAACTCTTCAATCTTTTGAACTTTATTTACGTCAGAACTTTTACTGTAAGCACATATCATAGATCGAATTAATGGGATCCCGTACTGATCAACATGACCTTTGACAAGCTCATAGATCTCTTCCATCTTATCCAACTTACCAGAATGTGCATATCCTCGAAGCATCAATAAATGGGTAGCAAGATCAGGTGTGACACCTCCTGCCTTCATGATTCTATATGTCTTCTCCACATCATCCCACATCCACGCTGTGATATACCCAGCAATTAAATTGTTGTATGTACTAACATTTGGGCAGATATTCAAATCATTTATTTCCCGTAAGGTTGCCTCCATGTGATCTATCAACATTAATCTACCAAACACCGAGATAAGTATGTTGTATGTTACAATAGTTGGAGTACATGTTGCTTCCCTCTTCAAGTCCCGAAAAACTGATTGACACTTTACAGCCAAACCATTGAACATATAAGCAGTCATAAGGGCGTTATATAAAGAGGTGGACTTGAGTTGCTTGTTGGAAGCCTCTTTGAATAGTTCAGCTGCAAGATCAACATTCTTTAACCTTCCAGCCACAACAATAGCCTTGGAATACTCCTCAGCTGTCATGGGAGTCCAGTAATCCAATTGTCTTCTCCTCCAGTCAAAAGCCTGAGAAAACAGACAAAGTACGTTACTTCCTCAACCAAAAAAAAAATAGCAGTGATCATAGACTTAACATCTGGTCTTAGGTAGAAGACATTGAGAAGAAGTACATAATACAGTGAAGGCATACAAGACATTTCTTAAATTGTGACTACTAGAATGACACGAAATTACTATTGATTAACCGAAAAGAGAATCGTCTAATATTGCCAAAAGAAGAGAAACGCCTCATTTTTGTCTCATCCACAAACTCAACTCCATTATTATTTCCCACGCCTAGTTTACATAATGTAATCATAAAAGTTAAATTCACACAAGCAGTCTACGAGGTCCCAATTCAATTGACCTTTGCAGTGTCAACAAGTCCTCTTTGACCAAGATTCCATATTTATATTTATTTTATCCTTTTTTATTTCAAAGATTGGTGGTTAGCAGAATTTATATGTAGTTTATAACTGGCAAATAATGAATCTGTCAGACAAAAAATAAGTCAACCATCGCAAAACAAAATCGGTTCAGTTACAATGAGGATATGGTATGTTGCTACGTACAGATAATAAGTATAATACGTACAGAAATAAAATCACCTGGAGCGCTAATTGGGGAGAAGATTTTAGCTGTTTTAAGAGCTCAACAACCGCAGAACCATCTGCATACCTCCTAAACAACAAAACCCCTCTATCTGCTAATATTCTCTCAATCTTTTCAGCATCACCACTGCAAGCTAGCAACTCATCCCTTAAATGTGAAACCCTTTCTCTCAGATCCTGTTTGACCAATGAATCAGCGTGACTCCACCTGTCTGCGAACAAAGCAAATACCTGTGACCAGGCAGGTTGGGAAGAAGCTGCTCCGCCTGCTAGTCCTCGAACCCACAACGTATTAGCTGAAGCTCGTGCAATCGTGTAACACCATGAATGTTTTCTATAATTTTCAGAAAATCTTTGGAGAATTGCTTCCGTCTGGGAAGCATCCGAGATTCTCCATACCCTCTTCATCATTGACAGCTAGGTAAAGTGGTACCCTAATTTACATATAATTACAATAGTGTCAGCCAACTTGAGGTTTTCAAAATGTTAAATCAGCTCATTCAGCAGCTTAGTTAACAACATCCATAACATCAAAATCAAAATCCAACTTCTAAAATTTCAAAAGCAATTTTCTATCCAGACGAAACCATTTCAAAACTCGCAAGAAAAAATATTCTCTATCCAAGCAAAACAATTTGAAAGCCCAAAAATCTGGAAGATAAATGACACCAAAGAATCATATGATATATAGAATATTGAATGCTTCGTATTTTATGGTCCATAAAGCATACATCATATACAATCAAGATTCGCCATACCCATTTATCAATGCCATGTTTTTCAAGGGTTTATCGAGTGCAACTATTTTGATTAGGAAAAAACATCCAAAATAATTAACTCAATAAAACATTTCAAGATTTTTTCTGTAGTTATTTTATATCCAGACAAAAAAACAAATTAAACCCCACAAACAAACCACAAAAAAAAAAAAAAAAAAAAGCAGATAATGACTTTTTTTACAAACTACAGATAAAAGAGAATCAGAGGAAAGGAGGAAAAAAGAGGGTTAAACGTACAACTGAATTTCGTCTGAGCGCTTATCAGTCAGCTCGGTTAGGTTTTGGAAAATTTGATTCGGTATTTTCGGTTTCGGTTTCTACAAAACTCTAAACTGAAACCAAACCAAATTAAATTCGGTACAATTAAGTTTTTCTCTTTCGGTTTTGATTTGTGCGAATTGGTAACTCAGCTATGTAGGGCTTGGGGTTTAGTTGAGCCTTTTCAAATTTGGGCATCTCCAAACCAAATGCCTACTGCTTGCACAGAAACTAATTACTACAATATGTGAGTGTTAAAAATTTGAAGGAATGTTCTCAACCAACTTATCTTGTTCTTTTTATAGGTAATGTCACAGTGTTATTGATGTAAACACAGCATTAGGAAATGCTGGAGAGGTGTAAATCCAAGTATACCTGCTCCGGCGATTGGTGAACGGCTGGCGGAGTGGCGGAGTAGCTGGCACTCGATATCCGAGGCTGGACTGGCGGAGCAGCGGCGGTGAATGTCGAGAAAAAAGAGAAGGTCGAAGCTTTTCTTTTTCTATTTTCCGCTTCAAAAGGTGAAGTTACAACTTACAAATCCTAAAGGCCATATTAGGAGAAAATGACAAAACTGGTCCCTTATGTTTTCGGTTGGTGTAAATTAGTCTTATATAGTATATTTTAGCAGTTGTAGTCCTTATGTTTATCAAAACTTAGCACTGTTAATCTTTCATATATTTATAACACGACGGTAGCCGTATTTGACAGAATTAGCATCTGAACCGTTTAAATTAGAAAAAAATATTCATAGTCGAAAAATGACGGTAGTCATATTTGACAGAATTAGCATGTGAACAACATCTGAACCGTTTAAATTGAAAAAAAACATTCATAGTCGAAAAATTACGGTAGTCATATTTGACAGAATTAGCATGTGAATAGTATCTGAAGCGTTTAAACTGGAAAAAAACATTCATAGTCGAAAAATGACGGTAGTCATATTTGACAGAATGTGAATAGCAACTGAACCGTTTAAACTGAAAAAAAACATTCATAGTCAAAAAAAGATACTTTTTATTTATTTTTTCCAATTTATACCTTAGAAAAAAAAAATTAACTGCAAGATTTGAGCAACAAAGGGTGCTATTGAGAGTTCGCATAAGATACAAATGTTGATTCATTTGCTATTTTATATAATTAAGAATCGAAAGGTGAAAGGTGTATTTAATTGCCATGAATAGGATTTTCTTAAGGTTCAAATTAGGAAAATGAATTCGAAAATGCTCTGTCACAATGATGACGACTTGTAGTAGTAATTGACTGGTATCCAATGGGTGAAGTAAAGGAATTGACTATTTGCTATGGATGGGGGAGGAGGTTTCTTTCTTCTTTTTCTAAAGCAAGAATCTATAAGTTGACATGTACATAAAATTACGGTATTGGATATGATGTTCAAAGAAAATCAGACAAAAATAGTGAATACACACATTTAGATGTATATTTTAAATATATAGGTATCACAAAAACTGCGTACAAAGGCAAAATTAAGACTCTTCAGGAGCTCGCTTACGACGAGGCACTCGTAAGACGGTCTAAGACATGCGTGGAGCTCTTGTCTTGTAAAATACACGCCCAATGCACGAGGCTCATTCCATTACTTTAGTTTAATCAAGTATAATTAGCCTTGTAAATCCAAAAGTTTCTTTACTAAATCTGAACAATTTAAGAGCCATCATTCGATCATAAATTAGACGTTGATAACAATGCAACTAAAAATTGTGTCCTAATATTGAATTTTTTGCGCTAAGAACACTATAAGGTGTCGTTTGGTTTGAATACGACTTATTTCGGGATAAGTTATGCTTGGATAAATTATATTGAGATTAGTTATGCTGTGATTAGTTATCCTCGTATTGTTTTTATCCGATCCACTGTCTGGTATGTGGTATTAAAAATGACAATTGCATAATTTGTAAGGAGAATGTATAAGTTATCCCGACACTAATTACCCCACCCTCTACAAAGTATAAGTTATTCCGGTACTAATTTTAATCCCGAAATAATTTATATCAGGTTTGCTAATCAAACAAAGTATTAAGGTGGTATTAAATTTTTATACCAGCAATATACCTTCTTATACCTCGTACCAAATGACCCCTAAGGGTGAATTTTGATGGAACCTTTCAATCAGGAAAAAATAGTTATAGCTAAAATGATCACTTACTGTGGACCATAAGGAGTATTAATCAGTTGGAAGCACATGTAATTGTTATTATTCCTGTAAGTTTAAATATCATATTTTTCACTTATTGTGAATTAGAGGGAGTATTAATCAGTTGGAAGCATATGTAATTGTTATTATTCCTGTAAGTCTAAATATCATATTTCTCACTTATCTAACACTTAGATTGCATCTCAAACAAGGAATTTAGTAATGTAAATATTAGTTTTTAAAACACTAAATGATTAGAGTTACTCGATACACGTACATGTGGGAGGTGTAAAATAGTTGAGGTATACGTAAGTTGGTTTGTACACGACTCGTAGTAGTATTAAGAAAGTGTGCCTCGACTCATCTACTTCTCCGGAAGTAGATATAACACATTGTTTCCAAAAGGATTCTTGTTTCCTTTTGATGTTTGGATTGTTAGGACATTGTAGTTGATTCGTATATCATGGAATTATACAAAATTATTGTAATTTATAAATTAGCAAAATTTAAAAGATTCATGGGTTTACACTGCCATGCCTACGAGCTTATATCTCTCTCTGTGTCCCCGTCTTTTAATGCACTATGTCAAATATTAAAATTTGAAATGTGTCATTTTAGCATTTCAATTATTTTTTTACATCTTCAAAAATATATTCGTAATTTTAGCAATTCTTTAGTGGATAGGTTATAAAGCATTCTAGGGAAAAAAAATCTTAAGAGACAATACTGCTTTATTTCAATTGAGTTTGAATGCATGTTCAGGAGATATACTTATGAACCAATGAAAGTATTTACTCGATTAAAGCATGCAGTATTAGACAAAGAAGACGACATAATTAAGAAAAGTAGAATGTAAAGAATCTCGATATAATGAGAACAATAGATGAAGATCTTGAGGATCTTAATTAAATCCCAAATAAATATGTAATGCAAATACTTAAAATAGAAAAAGATTGAACACACAATAAACAAAAGCCGATCATTTCGGGAAGCATACGTCAAATTTTGGCAGAGAAAATGGAGCTCCTAAAAATAAGAGATAAAGGGGAATGGGTCGAGGGAATTGTGAAGCAAAGACTTTATTCCGAGCATTCGTGGCGCGAGCTATCGAAGAGCCGATGAGAGGCCCGTCCTTATGGTAAAGAGTTTTCTCAAATGACTTTGACCTAGAAGGTTCGCGCTATCGATTTCTAACTTGCTTTTACTCCTTTTTTGCAGGTTTACCAAAAGATTTTGAGATAAGGACTCCATCTGGTGATGACGATATCTTCAGTGAGCCCCCTGCCTCGGGGCAGGATAAAGAGAAGAAAAGGAAAAAGGCCCCGAGTTCTCAAGGCCCTGAGAAAAAGAGGCCAAAGAAAAGATTAGCTTGTAAACCCAAGGGAAGCACCAATGGTAGAGCATTGTCCCTGGATTCACTCTATCGACTGAGGGACGAGTCCGAGGAGGAAGGAGAAGCTTTTGATCTCGTGATCAGTATGTCGTCGCAACTCGAAGGGCAAGGGGCCTCCGAACCAGGGGGCAAGGCCGAATTTTATCATGTCGGGGAGACCGAGGTGGAGGTAGGAGCTGAGGCTTCCCGAGATGCTGGCAAAGCCCTGCAGGAAGCACTCGACCCGATAGAGATTGCCAAGTCACCCTCGTTTACAGAGTCGATGTTTAACGAGGCCCAGGTTGCAAAAGAACGCCCCCTCGAGAGGATCCATAAATCGAACGACCCCTTCCGTGGTGTTTTTGACGGTGTGGATTCGACGGCCACGGAGGACGCCATTGGATTTGGCGATTTAGAGATACCAAGGAAGAGCTCTCTCTCAAAAGCAAGTGGGCCTTCCTCGACCCCAAAATTGGTCGATCGATTCCCTACCCCGAGTGCATATCCTAATCGGAAGCGCACCATTGTTTTTTCACTTCCGGAGGATGCCCGAGTTCTCTCTACCCCCATAGGGGTGGCCAGCTATCTTCAGTGCCTGGTGACCGAGGATGATCAAGCTAAGATGAACGAGGTGGATGCATCCTGCCTTTTCAACGAAGCACAACAGGCGTTGAACCAGGTAACTTCTTGCTTTCCTAAGTGAATTTTTGATTTATACTTCGATTATTTCGCAGATGTTTTAGCATTTCCCTTCTTGCTCGTAGGCTTCGGTGCTTCATCACGAGGCTTTTTTGAGGTACTGGGATGACCTAAAACAACTCAAAGCTGGAGTTCGAGAGCTTATAAGAACCTCCGTGCCAAGCTAGAAGTGGCCCGGAAGGATCATGCTGACTTGGTCGAGCAGGTAAAAGTTTTTAAAGTAAGTGATGATGAATTTGATTCGGTGGCTGATGGTCAAAATCTGCAGGTCCGGCAAAAACTCAATCGGATTGCTCAGCTCCGAGCCGAAATCCAGCTAAGAGCGGCAAAGGAAAGAGCTGAGGTTCATACAAAAAGGGTTGAAGAGCTCCAATCTCGGCTCGGTTCGGGCGTCTCAAATCGAGATAATCTGGTCAAGGAACTTAAAATGGCCAAGTTAGAGGTCATCGTGGCCAAGTCCGAAGCTGCTGAAATGGTAGCCCAGTATAAGGCAGATGCTGAAGCTGATCAAGACCAATAAAAAAATATAGCCGAGCATATAAAGTGGCAATCTCAAAGGCAGGCCCTCGAGGAAATTCACTCTCGGGGTTTTGACTTATTGGCCGAGATCAAGGATGCCAAGGTGCTCGAAGCCGAGGCCAGGAAGTTGGCCTATCCCAAGGAGGAGGATTCTAAGGAATCAAGCAGCTCCGAGGATGGAGAAGACCCTGGGAATCCAGATGACGATGCGGGCTCCGGCCAAGATCAGGTGGCTTCTGTTTGATTTGTTTCTTTTTGTACTTAGTACACTGTGTTGAAGCTGTTCTGCCTTTGTAAAGACAATATTTTGTAAATATAAATTTTCCATTTCTTTTTTATAACTCTCGAATTCTTCCTTTGCTTTTCTCTTTATGTTTTACAAAGATTAAAATGCCTTAGCATTAATTAGTCTTGTTTGGAATTCCGAACAGGCTTTTACCTTTGATATAATCAATCTCTAAGGCGTCGTGGAATCCGCATTGTCCGGGAAGTTTTTTCCTATAACACTTATACCTTTTAGAATATGACTTGTATAAAGTGTGCTTTGCCTAGGTTTTTATAAGCTTTTATAACTTCGGGTTTTGTTAACCCGGGGATGTCCTTGGCCTTTTAATTCGGGCAATGCCAAGTAAGCTTCATGCCCTCGGGTTTTGTTAACCCTGGAATGATCTTGGCCTTTTAATTCAGGAAATGTCAAATAAGCTTCATGCCCTCGGGTTTTGTTAACCCGGGAATGACCTTAAGCTTCATGCCCTCGGGTTTTGTTAACCCGGGAATAGCCTTGGCCTTTCAATTCGGGCAATACCAAATAAGCTTTATGCCCCCAGATTTTGTTAACCTGGGAATGGCCTTGGCCTTTTAATTCGGGCGATGCCTGAGTGGCAGTCCCCGAGTGAGAGTGAATGTTCGCACTCGGATTAAGGTGGCCCTTAGGCTCGGCAATGCCAAATAGGCTTTTGTGCCCTCGGGTTTTGTTAACCCGGGAATGGCCTTGGCCTTTTAATTCGGGTGATGCCTAAGTGGCAGTCCCAGAGTGAGAGTGAATATTCGAACTCGGATTAAGGTGGCCCTTGGGCTCGATACCTTTAGGGGATCGGGTGTAGGAAATTCCTTGAGAAATGCAAGAAAAGTTTTAAAGGACAAGATGTTTATGTGTAAGGAAGAGTCTTCTTTTTTATTCTTGTGCACAATAGTTATACATGTATACATGTTTTGTGCTAGGGCTCGAGTGGTCTGTGTGGGTATGGTTCATTTGACCGTTTGGCCATTACAATAAATCCTATTGATCGAGATCCTTCAATCACAAAGTTTCTTTCCTTGTTAAAGTCCATATCGAAGGGTATTGCCCCAGTGTTTGGGCCTGACTGAAGAGTGGCCTCGAATGCTATTGTGATCATTGTCACCGGTTCGTAGCCGGAATTCAATTCTAAGTTATCACGATTTACTTGTTGCCTCATTAAAAATCTTGCCGGAAAATCTATTTGGGACAAATCCGGTTCAAGGGAAAAAGAGTGCAACGCGTGCTTTCAAACTTAGGATCTCGTATCATCCCTTGTTGGTTACCTGCTAGTGTTAGTTTGAAATGTAAAAATAAAAGAAAGAATCGGGGCCGTACTTTAGCAGTAATATCGCTTTAAGTGAGTTATATTCCAGTTGTTCGTAATTGCTCGTCGTTCATTGTTCTGAGCTTGAAGGACCCTTTTACGGTGATCTCGATAATTTGGTAAGGTCCTTCCCAAGTCGGCCCTAATTTCCCTCCGTTCGGTTTTCGGGTGCTTAGTGTAACTTTTCTTAGTACCAAATCCCCTGTATTGAAGTGTCGAAGGTTGGCCCTTCGATTGTAATATCTTTCGATCCGCTGTTTTTGGGCCGCCAATCGGATAAGGGTGGCTTCACGCCTTTCATCTAATTGCTCCAGGCCCGTACTCATAGCCTCATCATTCGATTCCTTTATTTCATATCAGAATCTTATGCTTGGTTCTCTAACCTCGACTGGTATTAAAGCTTCGGTGCCATAAACCAAAGAAAACGGGGTGGCCCCGGTACTGGATTTCGAAGTTGTACCATAGGACCTCAGGTAGCATTTCCTTCCATTTTCCTTTGGCGTCGGTTAGCCTCTTTTTAAGGCTTTGGAGTATGGTTTTGTTGGTAGATTCATCTTGTCCATTCCCACTAGGGTGTCGATAGGATCTTTTTGATCTTATGGTCTTCAAGGAATTTGGTTACTTTGCTTCCGATGAATTATTTCTCATTATCGCATACAATCTCGGCCGGCATGCCGAACCGGTATATGATGTGGTCCCAAATAAAATCGATGACTTCCTTCTCTATGATCTTCTCGTATGCCTGGGCTTTCACCCATTTAGAAAAGTAATCAGTCAGAAATAATATAAATCGAGCCTTACCGGGTGCCCATGGAAGGGGGCCGACGATGTCCATTCCCCACTTCATGAACGACCATGGTGAAAAAACCGAATGCAACAACTCCCCAGGATTGATGAATCATTGGAGTGTGTCTTTGGAATTCATCATATTTTCAAACGAACTACTTTGCGTCTTTTTCTATGTCCATCTAGTAGTAACCAACTCTGATTATTTTTCGAACGAGTGATTCGGCGCCCGGATGATTTCCACAGGTACCTTCATGGATTTTCCTTAAAACGTACTTAGTATCCCCCAGCCCTAGACATATTGCAAGTGGGCCATCGAATGTCCTTCTGAACAGGGTTCCGTCTTCGGACAGGCTAAATCGGACTGCCTTTGTACGTATGGCCCTCGATTCTTTTGGGTCCGAGGGCAGTGTTTCGATCCTGAGATATTCCATGTACTTATTCCTCCAATCCCAAGTTAGGCTCGTTGAGTTGATTTCGGCGTGGCCTTCTTCCACCACAGATCTCATAAGCTATAAGACTTCTCCCGAATTGATCTCATTGTCTTCGACCGATGATCCCAAGTTAGCGAGGGCATCGGCCTCGCTGTTTTGGTCTCGAGGTACATGTTGCAAAGTCCATTCTTTGAACCAATGTAATATCACTCGTAACTTGTCCAAGTATCTCTGCATTCATTCCTCCCTGACCTCGAATGTCCCATTAACTTGGTTTATAACAAGGAGTGAGTCACACTTGGCTTCGATCACCTCTACCCCCAAGCTTTTGGCTAATTCAAGGCCTGCAATCATGGCCTCATATTCGGCCTCGTTGTTAGTTAATTTCATAGTCTTAATAGATTGCCTAATTATATTATATGTTGGTGGCTTTAGTACGATGCCAAGTCTGGACCCTTTTGCGTTTGAGGCGCCATCCGTAAAGAGGGTCCAGAATCCCGAGGAAGTCCCCGAGTTAATCAATAACTCTCTTTCAACCTCGGGTATCAGGGTCGGCGTAAAGTCGGCCACGAAGTCTGCCAAAATTTGGGACTTAATGGTAGTTCGGGGTTGGTACTCAATATCGTAACCACTTACTTCCGTGACCCATTTGGCCAATCAGCCCGAGAGTTCGGGCTTATGCATAACGTTCCTTAACGGGTAAGTTGTTACGACACATATGGGGTGATATTGGAAATATGGTTTTAGCTTCTTGGAGGCGCTTAGCAAGGCGAGCGCCAGTTTTTCTAGGTGAGGGTACCTAGTCTCGGCCTCACCTAAGGTCTTACTAATATAATAAATTGGAAATTACGTACCTCGTTCTTCCCGAACTAGGACTCCACTTATCGCTATCTCCGAGACCGCCAAGTACAAGTACAGTCGTTCGTCTATCTTTGGTGTGTGAAGCAGCGACGGGCTCGATAAGTACCTCTTTAGCTCCTCCAAAGCTCGTTGGAATTTTGGAGTCCATGAAAAGTTATCCTTTTTTTTCAATAGTGCGAAGAATCAGTGGCTTTTATCGGATGACCTCGAAATAATTCGCCCCAGGGCGGCTATGCGCCCGGTTAGCCTTTGCACGACCTTTACGCTGTCCACGACCATGATATCTTTGATGGCTTTGATCTTGTCGGGGTTGATCTCGATTCCTCGGTTGGATACCATAAACCCGGGGAATTTAACTGATCCGACTCCGAACGCATATTTTTTCGGGTTCAGCTTCATATTGTACTTCTTTAATATGCTGAAGGTTTCCTGCAAATACTTCAAATGGTCCTCTGCTCGCAGGGACTTAACCAACATATCGTCAATGTAAACCTCCATCGATTTTCTAATTTTTTTCCTCAAACATCCGATTTACTAGGCGTTGATAAGTGGCACCATCATTTTTTAATCTGAATGACATCACATTATAGCAGTACGTGCCGTATTTAGTGATGAAAGAGGGTTTTTCCTGATCATACGGGTCCATCTGTATCTGGTTGTACCCGGAATAGGCATCGAGAAAACCGAGGGTCTCGTGGCCAGCCGTGGCATAGATTATGCGATCAATGTTGGGTAGAGGGAAAGAGTCCTTGGGACATGCTTTGTTCAAATCCTTATAATCTACGCACATTCTAAATTTGTCCCCCTTTTTAGGGACTACCACTACGTTTGCTAACCAATCGGGGTATTTCACCTCTCGAATGGACGCTATTTTAAGCAGTTTAGATACCTCGTCCTTGATGAAAGCATGTTTGACCTCGGACTGAGGCCTCCTCTTCTGCTTGACCGGATTAATCTTCGGGTTCATGCTTATCTTGTGAGTGGTTATATCCGGTAGGATCCCTGTCATATCAAGATGGGACCAAGGGAAACAATCTATATTAGCTACAAAAAATTGAATAAGTTTTATCGTGAGTTCGGGAGCTAACCCTGTGCCCAGGTATACCTTCCGATCAGGTAGATGTTCGATCAATATAACATGTTCCATCTCTTCGACCGTGGATTTGGTTATGTCGGAATCATCGGGGATTATAAAATATTGGGGAACCCAATAATCATCGTTTTCATAAGTCCTCTGCTTATCCGGTTGGACCGCGGTCGGTATCGGTGACTACTATTTGGCCTCTTGGTTTGCGCCCAAATTCTGTTCCTTCGATGTTGCGAGTGTTGGTATTGGAATCACTTCTTCGACTGCAAACATCTCTTTTGCGGCCGGTTATTCCCCTTAGATTTTCTTAACCCCCCTCCACCCCCCAGTGTTGGGAATTTTAGCACTTGATGAAGAATTGCACTGCCCTTATGTTGTGGATCCATATCCTTCCGAGAAGGGCGTTGTACCTCATGTCTCCTTCGATCACATAAAACTTGGCCTCTCGTATGGTTCCGATGGTATTGACCGGTAATCTTATCTCCCCTTTGGTGGTTTCACATGCCATGTTAAAAACGTTTAGAACTCGGACCGCAGGCACAATTTTGTCTTGTAGACCGAGATGCTCCACTACCCCCGACCGAATGATGTTGGCCGATCTACTTGGATCAATCAACACACATTTAATTTAAGTTTTATTTACGAGTACAGATATTACCAGTGCATCATTGTCAGGTTGCACGATCCCTTCCGCATCCTCGTCGCTGAAAGATAAAATTTCTTCTGGTATATAGTCTCGATTTCGTTTCTCCCTAGTGATGGATACTTTGGTGTGTTTAAACACCGGCCACTATGGTATATCGACTCCACCGATGATCATATTAATGACGTGTTGAGGTTCGGTATCTTCTTGTTCTGTCTGTTTGTTAGAATCCATGTTCCTAAAATGATTCTTGGCCCGGTCGCTCAAGAATTCCCGAAGGTGCACATTGTTGAATAGTCGGGCTACTTCTTCTCTCAGTTATCGACAATCTTTCATTCTATGAACATGAGTCCCATGATATTTGCACATCTGGTTAGGATCCCGTTGAGCTGGATAAGATTGTAGAGGTCAAGGCCATTTGGTATCCTTGATGCGCCCGATAGCTGATACGATGGTGGCATCATCGACATTAAAGTTGTATTCTGATAGCCTCAGTGCTTATTTAGGCCTGATGAACCCGTCGAAGCTATTTTTGGTCATGAGCCCCCGTTTTTTTCGACCTTGGTCATTTCTCCTTTCGTTTCTTATGGGGTTCCGCCCGGACCCACTGCTCATCCGATCTCCATTATATGACAAATATCGATCCCTGTTTGAACTTGGTTCACGATCGATGTCTCTCTTGACTCTGTCGAGGGTTCTGACAGGATAAACAGACTCCGAAGGGGCCTCGAGTTGGTCATCTTTGACTCTGATTTTCAATTGATACTGGTTATGTACATCGTCCGAGGTAACGACATGGTATTCTATCATATTCTGCTTCAGTTACTGTGAAGCCACCGAGCTTCGAATATTGAGTCCCTGAGTGAAAGCTTGAACAACCCAATCATCAGCATCTGGTGGCAGATCTATTCGTTCCATTTGAAAAAGGGACACGAATTCCCTGAGCATCTTGTGATCCTTCTGTTTGACTTTGAAAAGGTCCGATTTCCTGGTTTCGACCTTGATGGCACCAACATGCATTTTTACGAAAGAGTCTGCAAGTATAGCAAATGAGTCAATAGAATTAGGAGATAAGTTGTGATACCATATCATAGCTCCCTTTGACAGGGTCTCCCCAAATGTTTTCAGTAGAACAGACTCGATCTCGTCGTCTTCCAAGTCGTTCCCTTTGATGGTACATGTGTAAGAGGTTACATGCTCGTTTGGATCGGTCGTTCTGTTATACTTAGGTATTTCGGGCATATGGAATTTCTTGGGGATCAGCTTCAGAGCCGTGCTCGGAAGAAAAGGTTTTTGCACGAACTTCCTGGAATCCAGTCCTTTCAATATCGGAGGTGCTCCTGGGATTTGATCTACCCTGAAATTGTAGGTTTCTACCTTTTTGTTGCTCGATTTGATTTTTTTTCCCTGATTCTATTTGCTTTGTCAACTTCTCGAGCATCTTTATAATCTCGGGGTTAGTACTTGATTCTTATTTATTTGACCTTACTATGACCGGTTCATTTATGCGGGTGACTTCACGGGGCAGACCTGGTTCAACCCTGCTCGACGCCTGACTTTGGCTCTACAACTGAGTTATCGCTACCTGTTGAGCTTGAGCATTTCGAAGATCATCCGTAGGCTGACCCTGTCTTCTTTATTATTTTGTGTGTTTCGAGCTGCCGATCGGGCCCCACCACAGATGCTATTTTCGGGGTTGGTAGGCATGTTTGTGTCGATAGCCAGATGTGAATTAACATCAATCAGATCTGCGAGCGGAATCCAACGGGATCAACGGGTGGCCTTACGTTACCGGGCGCCATGTTGTTATTCTTATCTTGATGACCGGAATCGTTATCGATATGTAGGGGTGCTAATTAAGAGTTTGGCATTTTTAGCCTGAAATCAAAGACACTTCAAAGAGCAAGTGTAAAGTAGTGTGTGTTATGGAGATTTGTATCAAATAACCACTAATATCCTTAGCCCCATGGTGGCCGCCAAACTGTTTACCCTCAAAATCGGATAACAATTGAATTTGTTAGTAGTTTAAAGGATATGCGGATTAACTTTATACAAAGCGATAAATTAGATTGCAATTGAAATAAATAATAATAAATTAACCGTAAACCATATGAATTGGATGATTTCATCTTATGTAAGCGAGCTACCCTTGAAATGAATGCACTTTTGTTGACACAAAGATACCAAAGAGTAACAACTTAGAGAATGTATTGCTTATTAGTATGTTACAATGCCCTCAATGAATTGTCAAATCCCCCTTATATATTAGGGGAGATCTACTATTTTAGGTATTATTTTACTGTTCTATAAAAGGCAAAAGTCCTTAATTTGCTGACCGTTGGTTCACTTTTTTGAGTCATTCCGTGATATCTGCCATAATAATTGGTTAATAGCGAGAATTACGGATCTCTATCGGATGAGTTGGCAAAGCTTTCTTCGAGACCGTTAAAAACAGGACCGGTTATGCCTTCGGTAAACTCGAGGGCAAATCTGATGGTTTCGATAGCTAATTTTGACAATGCTTTGGGTTCGATCTCAATCACCGTGTTTCGATTTTGGCTGATTTTGTTGGATGTTAGATCGATCTTCGAGCTCGACTTTACCCGATCACATATATTTCGAACCTGGCCTAACTAGGGAGTTTTGGAAGCTCGATCAAATATCGAGCTCGATTTTACCCGTATACATAAATAATGATAGAAGTAAATCAGTATATGGATAAAGTTATGTTGTTCCCCAACAGAAGATGTGAATTTTACGTTTTAGACAGTATGTGGGATCTACTTCTCCACCTCCTTGTGACCCACACAGTTCCTATGCAATAAGCTTTTAAGACTTTCATGGGTTTATTTCAAAATATTTCTTTGTCGGCAATAGGAGAAGAATATTCTTGAGGAATTCAGTGCAAAGAGTCAAGCATCTCAATACATTTCGTGAAAAATGTAAATAGTGAAGGAGGAGGAAGAAGGAGAAGAAGTTCGTGGAAATGGAAGCGATCATATGGCGCCATTGTTGAATACAACTTTTCTACTCTCTTATGGTAGAGGTAAGGTCTGCGTACACACTACCCTCTCCATACCTCACTTGTAGGAACTTACTAAGTCAAAGCGGAGCTAAGATTTTCTAAATTATTAACTTGAAAATAATCAATGAATTGTTCAAGACAAATATAGAGTTTGAACTATGGGTTTGAATCAATAAAACGGCTCCACCCTGCACTGGTTTTGTTGTAGTTGTTGCATATGCCGACATTAAGTCTATATTTGCAAATTTTTTAAAACAAGGACTATGGCGAGGCTATGAAACGATCGGACCTACCAATTGAATGATTTACAAAGATTTTATTAGATTGAGGAAGCTTATAGCATTGATCCAACACAATTCCCAACTTTAAAAAGCTGGTGTGTGCCTGCTGCGAAGGTAAAATGACCTTATCTCCGAAAGAACATCAAAACAATGACAAGCTTACAAGCAATTTTCATCAAAAAGAACAAAGTTAAAGCATCACTAAAAATTCAAAAGCAAGAAGTTGAAGTAATGCTATGCCTTGTGACCAAATGTGGTAAGTTGTTTTAGCCAAAAGGAGCAGTTAGCAGTGCACTTCTATTAATAATAATAAAAAAAGGACAATCGGGTGCAAAAAGCATCTTGTGTTCACGCAATGCACAAGACCACTTCTATTAATAATAAAAAAGACAGTCCGATACACAAGACATCTCGTGTTCACACAGTGCACAAGTCCACTTCTATTAATAATAATAAAAAAAGAACAGTTCGGTGCACCACCCGTGTTCACACAGTGCACAAGTACACTCCACTTCTATTAATATTGGGTGAAATTAAAAAATAGCCATATTTACAAGTGATATTGAAAAATATCCACAATTTCAAAAGTAATCGAAATTTAGCAACTTTTCATGTAAAGATAAATCTGAACGAAAACACTGTTCAAAATCCGGAAAAGATTACAGCATAATATACTGGACTTCCAGCATAATATACTGGAGTTCCAGGATAATATACTGGTCTGATATAATATGCTGGAAGTTCATACACAAGTGCTCCACTCTCCAGTATATTATGCTTGAACATTCCGTGTGTTAGAGTTCCAGCATAATATGCTGGAAGTTCATATACAGGTGCACCAATGTCCAGTATATTATGCTGAAACTTTTTGTGTTGCAGCAAAATAGTGACTATATTTCAATAACTTTGCAAACGCTGGCTATTTTTCAATAGTCCGAAAAGTGACTAGCCCGTACTATTTTCACATTAATACTAGATGAATATGGCTCGTGCTTGCATTCATATTTTTATGCTTGGGGAATTTACATAGAATACAACTCATTTAATACTTATTTAAGTATGTTACAATTACTTTTAGAAAATTACATTAGGTACAACTTATTTTAAATTATACAACTTTTAATATTCCTAATATATCTCCCTTAATATTCTCTCACCTAAAAGTATCCTTATAAATCTCTCTTGAGATTCTCTCACCTAAAAATATCCTTATATCTAACTGTTGAGATTCTCTCTCACCTAAAATGTATCTATTAGTATTAATTATTCTCCAATTTCTCCATTAAAAGATTTTGTATATACCAAGCCTCTTCTCCTATTATTAATAAGTATCTGATGTATGCTAATAATAACTATAATATAAAATATATTATATAGTACAAAATAATAAGTATATAATATAACATACCTTTATTGTATAATATCACTTTTAGTTATCTAATGCATACATTGAGAAAAAAAAAATCTAATATATACATTGAGAAAAAAAACTGATGTATACTACTAATAAATATTGTATACAATATATTATATATTATAAACTTATATGATATTGGTATAATATAATACAATATACCTTCATTGTATAATAGTATTACTTTAGTTTATCTGATATATACTACTAATAAATATAGTATACAATATATTATACAATATAAACTTTTATGAAATTGGTATATAATATATAATACATCACCTTTATTGTATAATATTACGTTAGTTCATGTTGAATTTTTTATATTAAATATTACATGCTATATGTTAGTTATGATATATATCTTGTTCATTTTTTTTTTTGGGTAGTTTCATTTGAAGAATATTTCTGTCACGACCCCAATTTTTTCTATAGAATGTTGTGACGACACCTACTCTCTAAGACTAGGTAAGCCTAACACTTACTAAATTAACAGAAGAATTCAACCATCAACTGATAAATATGAAATAGTTTTTTTTATATACTACATACAATCCCAAAACTGGTAGTACAAGTCATAAGCTCTACTGAGTTTGCTAGAAAATCCCTAAATACAACTATTCAGAATAGAAATTAAACAGTACAAGTACAATATCAAAAGGTGACTTTGAGGCCTGCGAACGCGACGACAGGCTTTCCTTGAGTCTCCACAGCAATACTCGGCCAGCTAGCTAATAATTAACAATATCCGAGGCACCTGGGTCTGCACAAAAATATGCAGAAGCGTAGTATGAGTATACCATAACGATATCCAGTAAGTATCAAGACTAACCTAGATGGAGTAGTGACGAGGGACAATCAAGAAACCCACTGGACTAAACACCTGAACAAGTATAAATGTAGAACTAAGAGGGAACAATACCAATATAAAGTTAGGCATGATGACAATAATAATACAATATTTGTAATAGGGACTAAAGGCAACAGTTAACAACGAGATACAACATGTAATAACACTGTAGAGTAAGCTGAACACAGTTCAATCCAGTGAAAGCAAATAAAGGAAAATAAGTGACAACTCAATAGGAACAACCGCTTTCACACCAAGTTTACCCAAGAATTTTCACGAGGTACCAAACCTCAAAATCACAAATCACGGCTCCCAATTAGTGAACCCTAATCACTCGGCATCTTGTGCCCACATTACAATTCATAACAGTACGGACGACTCACGTGCCAAGGGAGTGACAATATCTAATATCCACACGGACCACTCACGTATCAATAATAATCATGACTCATGACTCCACAGACAACTCACGTGCCAACAGGATAACTCTCACACATAAGGCAAGTACATAGGAGTACATGTAAATGGTCAAAACATCAAGATTCATCTTCTTAGACCGATATGGGTGATTTATTTATGTGTATGCTTGTGTAAGTGTCCTACCACAAATTCAAGTCAACAAGTAAGAGTAGAGACAATGAATGGCACATAATAAATGATCACCACAAAATGTACAGTGTAATAAAGACAAGAACGAAATTGAAACAACAAATAGGAGAATTAGACTAACTACACAAAACTAAGCAATAATGCAACACAGAGAAAGACAATTAATAGTATGCTAAGGAAACAACAATCAAAGACAAGTACAAAAGCATGGGAAAATGTCAACAAGAGTCACTACCGAGGTATCTCCTCGTAGTATCAAATCATAAAATGAATCACAATCTTTTCTTTTATCACCGCGAGAGCCTTTATATTTAGTTTTGAAACTTATTTTTCCGGAAATAGTATCTCGCGTTTTAGCCCACTTTATCACATCGCATGGCTTTTAGTAGTTCCCCTACTAACCACGTGTATCAAGCCCACATTATCTTACCGCATGCGTTTCAACACACAGACCTTATATCACCGCATGCGTATCAATAATAACAACAACACGTCAAAAACCTCGTACAAACATCATAATAATAGCACGACATAAACCTCATGCAAACATAATAACAATAACACGACAGAAATATAGTACAAATAACATAACAATACCCTCAACAATAACATGTGTTCCAAAACATAACAACTCAACAAAATGAATTTCACAATATGTGCCTATATACCACAATATTTCCTCAAAACATTTTCAATATAACAACCACGCATAGCCCTCGGCATAACAACACCGAATACAATAACAACAACAACAACAATAACACAAGGATATGTCAAGTAAATCAACTCAGGAACTTCAGAACACAAAGAAACGGTAGAACGAGCCAACAAGGAAAGACACAACAAGGAATAATGGTCTCAACAAGAATAGATCAACAAGGAAGAGATAACATGTAGCAATGATTCCACATGAGAATACATCAACAATGGAAGGAATAACAAACTTAAATTAAGGCTAAGCAACTACTGTCACGCCCTAAAACTACGTGACCATCACCCGGTACTCTATTAGACCCGAATGAACCATCTCATAGATTAATACACATCTATATGCCTAATTGGAGTATGCGAAAGCTTATTCAATTACAATCATTTTAAGATATACGACAAACATGATTAATGTCTTTAAGTAAATATTTTTCCTTTGAAGGTACAACTTCATAAAGATAAAAAAAAGTTTCATTCATGCACGCCATGTAAGTAAACATAGGATTACAACCCAAAATGAATACTATTATTGTCTATGGAATCTCTATGACACGGAATGGAATAGTCAACCAAGGCATAACCTGGTGGCTCAAAAGGATAGTAATATAATAAAGTCCTCCACGAATACTAGTGTGGAGTCTCACCAAATAATGTCAACAGGGAAATGTAGAGCTGTCCTATCCATGCGGCCCAAGCTGCTCACGTCCAGTCCCTGAAAATAGAAATAGAAATGTGGTCGAAAGGCCTAAGCTCCACATGCCTAGCACGAATCATGAACCATTCCCCAAAAGAACATAGGATAAGATTTAATAAGATATAAGATATGCAATAACAATTGATATCGAAAAAGAAGCCTTCATATCAATTAACAATTTAGAAAGTAAAATAAAATAATATAGTAAAACATATTTCAAAGTCTTCCTTTAGCATTGATCTTTGCAAAATCATGTTTGATTTTTCATTTACCGGGAGCACTATACCATCACCGACACGAAACAAGGTCAACTAGGTTATGTGCCTAGCGGCAAGTATCATATACCCTACTTGCTCAGGTCGTCTCATCGTTATGCCACACGAATTGACTTAGTCATGCTAATAAAGTAGCACAATAGTATCCCTAATGGGATGTACTCTGCCGTAGTTCCCAACCGTAAGGTAGGTTCTACGCCTACACCGACACGTGTAGTTTCATGACCAAATGAGGAAAAGTATCCAAGGTCAATCTCAGTGAATTTAAGTAGCTTCCAAGACCTTTAAATTTATCAATGATGATATTTATAGCCAGTCAACTATTTGAGAATAGTTAAATCCAAGATATTTCACAACTCATGTATTTCCATTTTTAAAAAAAAATACTACAAGTGTTATTCCCAATTTATTCAGTTTTTAAAAAAAAATTAAGATAAAACATTTCAAAAAAATAATATTCATAGCACTTAAATCTTTTATGATGCAAGAATGGTACAATTCCAACTCGCTCGTCCCCACAAGCTAGGACTCACATTTAGAAACTCAATTTAATCGTGTTTCAATATGAGTATGGAGAAACGTTCCGAGGGTAATAAGTTTTAATGTACCTCAAATTGCTTCCAACCTTACCCCCAAATGATCCAATAATGCCAATAAGTCACAATCTACATATACAAACTCACATAATTTAAGAACGCATCACAACGATACCAACTAAACCAACTAAGTGTCTAACACTTAAGTCAAATTTCATAAGTTTAACAAAAATCCTCATGACATCATTTGAAGGTCAATCCTTGAATTTTAACTCCAACTCATTCATTAAACTTGTTATGGGATCTAGTCGTTCCACTAGAAACTCAAAATAACATCGTTCAAACAAGACCTAACACTATTCATCATCTTTACCAACTGTGATGACCTGATAAGTCATCTTATATTTTAGAACTTAATTCTACGTTACGAGGTCTCAAAAACCTCATCTTATCCTCTCGATTTGTGTGCGCAGTTCGAGTGTTCTTCCGGAAGGTTTATATGTTAAAAACTGATAAAAATAAGAATTTTTGCATAAAAACTTTAGTTGAGTTGACTTCGGTCAACATTTTTGGTCAACGGGCCTGGATCCATATTTTAATGGTCCCGGTGGGTTCGTATCGAAATATGAGACTTGGGCATATTTCCGGAATCGAATTCGGAGGTCCCTAGCTTGAGTTATGAATTTTTGAGGAAAATTAAAAGTCGGAAAATCTAAGGTCTTTAAGAATTGGTTGTTGTTTGACCTTGTTGATATCAGGTTTGTATTTTGGTTTCGGAGCCCGGTATAGGTCCAATATAATATATATGACTTATCTGTAAAATTTGGTGAGAAACGGAGTTTGTTTGACGTGGTTCGGACGACCGGTTGTGAAAATAGGAGTTTTAAAGTGTTTTTGAGAATTTCATTTGATTTGGTGCTAAATTCATAGTTTTAGGTGTTATTTTGGCGATTTGATCACACGAGAAAGTTCGTATGATATTTTTAGACTTGTGTGCATGTTTGGTTTGGAGCTTCGGGGGCTCGGGTGAGTTTCGGATAGGCTACATGATGTTTTGTACTTAGGAAAAATCTGGTTTCTGCAGTTTCAGTGCCTTCTTGTTTCCTTCTTCGCGTTCGCGAAGGCACTCTCACAAACGCGTAGTAGAAACTGGGCTGGCTGAATTTTGCTTCTTCGCGAACGCGAAGGCTGGGTCACGAACGCGGAGCGATGGGGACTTTACCCTTCGCGAACGCGACCAGCTCAACGCGAACGCGTAGTGATATTGACCTGGGGGAGGGGGTCAGTCACTCTTCATCGCGAACGCGAGCAAGGACTCGCGAACGCGAAGGCCAGGGAGGCGTAACCTTCGCGAACGCGATAGGAGTTTCGCGATCGCGATCGCGTAAGTTTGGCAAGCTCTCCTCTTCGTGAACGCGACAGTGTCCTCGCTAATGCGATGAACACTGTCACCTAGCTATTAAACAGTCCCATTACGGGACTTAAGCCATTCTTTCACATTTTCAAAAGCTAGACGGCCTAGAGGCGATTTTCAAAAGACATTTTCTTCCCCAAAGTGTTGGTAAGTGATTCTAAACCATATTCTTTCAATTATCCATTACATTTTATGAATTTTCAACCTAAAATCTAGAGTTTCATGGTAGAGTTGAGGGTTTTGGGTAGAAACTAGGGATTTGAAAAAAAAATGGGGATTTAGACCTCAAATTGAGGTCGGATTCCAAAATCAATTATATATCCGGGCTCGGGGCTGAATGGGTAAATGGATTTTGGTTCGAACCTCGGGTTTTGACAAAGCGAGCCCGGGGTTGATTTTTGACTTTTTGGAGGAAAGTTTGGGAAATCTAAATTTATGCAATGTAATTGATTCCTTTAGCAATATTTGATATTATTAAGTCATTTTTGAATAGATACGATGGTTTGGAAGTGGGTTCTAGAGAAAAAGCTATGATTGAGTATTGAGTGGCCTTCGGAGCGAGGTAAGTGTCGTGGTTAACCTTGGCTTGAGGGATTAGGTATTATTCGCTTATTTGCTACGTCTTTGTATGTTGAGTACAACGTATAGGTGAGGTGACGAGTACCTATGTGTTGTTGTCGAGTCGTAACATATGAGTGAGTCTTATTATTGTAATCGTTGCATTCGTTGATCATATTGTTCATGATTAGACTAGCTATTTCTTATGTTGAACAACTCTTATTTTGTTTTACGAAAATTGGTATTGATTGGGTATTGACCCAAAGTTGAGGTTAGTAACATGGAATTGAATCTTGAAGTAAGACTTGTTTTTGATATTTCTATCTCCTTGTTGTTACTGTTCATTGTCTTGGTGAGGGAGAGTGTTAAAGCAGGAAGGGTGATGCCGTGCAACGTTTTGTGAGTGAGTGATAATGCACGAAGGATGATGTTGTGTCATGTTATGAGAGAGTTAATGCACGAAGGGTAATGTCGTGCCGTTTCTATTGTTTCTTATGGTGGGGTTGAAAGTATAAGCACGAAGGGTGATGTCGTGCACTTTCTTTTACTATGTTTACTTGTTTCTTTTTTGTTAAAGACATGTCGATTGATCATGTTCTCATTCCTGTTGTGATTCCTTGCTATGTAATCCCCTCAGCATGTCCCCTTCCCAATATTTCTTGCCTTGCTTCTTTAGTTATTTTTATTATTGTATATATTGATATATATTGCACAGGTTTATTTGTAGGTGTCTTATCCTAGCCTCATCACTACTTCGCCAAGGTTAGACTCGATACTTATCAATACATGAAGTCGGTTGTACTGATACTGCACTCTGCACTTTCTGTGCAGATTTTGGTACCGGCTCGGGTTGATCGAGATTTCAGTTATTGAACCCGCTATCCGGAGACTCAAGGTAGATCTGTCGACGTTCACAGACTTTGAAGTCCCTGTCTATCTTTTCTGTTTTAATGTTCTTTCATTCAAACAGTTGTATTTCTCTCAGACTATTACTTGTAGTAAATTCTAGAATGCTCGTGAATTGTGACTCCAGATCCGGGTGGTAGTAATTAATGCAGTTTTTATACTATTCCGCACTCACTATATTTCATCTTAGCTAATTTGCTGTTATTTACTGAATGGAAAAAGGATTGGTTTAATAATTCTCTAACGTTGGGTTGCCTAGCAAGTGAAATGTTAGGCGCCATCACGGTCCGACGGTGGGAATTCCAGGTCGTGACACCAACCAACTCTTCAATTTCAAGACTAGCTTCTAGGATTTTATGAATAGATGTTTAAATACAAATCTAACTTCATAAATATACTCTACTACACCCATGGAGTATAGTACATAAGATTGGAGTGAAGAAATTACCTCTTTGTCAAACCCTAAAAGTTTCAAGATTTGAGTTTCTTGAAATGTCCTTGAGATTATCTTCAAAAATTTATGAATCCCACGATGTTGGAGGGTTAAGAGACATAATAAATAAATCAAATCTATCAAAGAAAGACATTTAATTCTTACCTTGAAGATGTATTAATGGTAAAGAGATCCCCCTTCTCTCTAATCCCCAAGACCAAGTCCAAAATAATATAATTTCTCTCTATGAAATGCCTATAAAAACTTCAGTTGTGGGTTTTAAATTTCGGGTGCTGAGTTGCAAGCCTTCGCTATACTTCATTGTCTCACGCTGGATTCCAATTTATTCTATCACTGAAGCAACATTTTGGTTTTCAACTTTAATCATTCCATTTTGCACTTAATATGCTTGCCTTTTATCTTTCATAATTACTTCCATTATTCTATTATCTTTGGTATTTAATTAATTTCCATGTCCCCCCTTTTTATATCATGGTCCCCTTTATCTCTTTGTTGGCCAACAACTTTCTTAGTTTTCTAAATCCTTTCTCGTTGCCAACTGAAGGCTAGGATTTTTAATCCTTGTTTTCTTATTAAATTCCAACTCTTCAAGTTGGTTACATACCATTGAATTCTCAAAATTTCAGCATCCTATGACGTAGAAACTTGATATACTCCAAATGCATTTGCTGACCTTGTAACCTCCACTAATTTAATGATTAACTATCGACATTATCCCTAAGTATTCCAATAACTTTCTTCCACTCGAATAATCATGTGGCTCAGATTTAATTATATTGCATTCTCAAGCTCTAAATTAGTAGGAATTAACTAAAAAAATTTACGGGGCTATACATTCTCCTCACTTAGAAATATTCGTCCTCGAATGTAAATTCTTGGTCGTGTTAAAGTCTTAAAGCGTAATCTCCAAGCCTTTTGCTTACTCCTTAACTCTTTAAGGCTTCGAAATTTGACTAACTCTCCAAATTTTTAAGAAATTTGGCAGAATTTCCTTCGTTAATAGGCTTATCCCAAAATTCCAACCTCACAATGAGCCATAAGAATATAATATAAAAGGCCCCACATGGCTCTACTCATTGTATCTACCTCAATGAATACATCTGTGACTTCATTTATCTCCAGACACCAGTACATAGCCTCTCCCAACATCACAACAATAAAATTTATTACCATAAGACAAGTCTACAACCATGTGCAATAGATAAATCAATCAATCACTTGCCCCATGGAAGTAAATTATAATAAACTCTAAACTCAAAATTTCTAAAAATAATAGTCATACCTGAAGTCGCGAATAAGTGTAGATATCAGATTTTCATATCTTCCTCGGCCTCTCGAGTAGCCTCCTCGACGTCATGATTACGCCATAACACTTTAACTGAATCTATGTCCTTAGTCCTCAACCTACGGACTTTCCTATCAAGAATCTCAACATGTTCTTCATCATAAGTTAAGCCGTCATTTATTTCTACTACCTCCGTGAAACGATGTGAGCAGGATTGGGCACATACCCCCGTAGCATCGATACATAAAAAACAGGATGAACCAAAGTCATCAATGTAGGTAACTCCAGCTTGCAGGCTACTTCCCCAATCCTTTTCAAGATACGATATGGACTAATGAATCTAGGACTTAGCTTGCCCTTCTTCCCAAATCTCATAACCCCCTTCATTGGCGATACTTTCTTGAACACTTGATCACCCTATTTAAACTCCAACTTACGTCGATGTACATCAGTATAGCTTTTTTGTCGACTCTGAGCAGTCTTAAGCCATTGTTGAATCAAAGCCACCTTCTCCAAGGCATCATGTACAAGATTAGGACCAAGTAGTCCTACCTCAGTCGGCTCAAACCATCCAATAGGTGATCTACGACGTTGTCCGTACAAAGCCTCATATGGAGCCATCTGGATACTAGCATGATAGCTATTATTGTAGGCAAATTTGATCAGAGGTAAGTGTTCATCCCGATTCCCACCAAAATCAAGGACACAAGTCTGCAACATATCCTCAAGCATCTAAATAGTTCTCTCAGCTTGTCCGTCAGTCTGTGGATAAAAAGCGGTACTCAAATTGACACTTGTACCTAATCCTTCCTGAAAGGACTACAAAAAATGAGCAGTAAATTGGGCCCCTCCATCAGATATAATGGAAGCTAGAATATCGTGAAGTCTGACAATTTTTTTCAAGTATAACTTAGCGTAATGCGGTGCTGTGTCAGTCATCTTTACCGGTAAGAAATGCACCGACTTTGTAAGTCGGTCTACAATCACCCAAATTGAGTCATGCTTCAAGAAGGTGCGAGGCAAACCCACCACAAAGTCCATATTAATCATCTCCCACTTCCAAAGTGGAAGCTCAATATTTTGAGCCAATCACCAGGTCTTTGATGCTCAGCTTTCATTTGCTGGCAATTTAAACATCTAGCCATGAAGTCTGGAACGTTTTTCTTCATTCGATTCCACCAATAGATCTCCCGCAAGTCCTTATACATTTTTGTGGACCCTGGATGTATAGAATATTTCGAGTTGTGTGCCTCAGCCATAATTTTATTACGAAGTCCATCAATATCTGGCACGCACAAGCGACCGTTCATCCTCAACACCCCATCCTCGTCAAGAGAAAAAGCGAGGATATCTTTAGATTGTACACCAGTTCGAATATCCACCAAATTTGGATCTTCAAATTGCTTAGCCTTGACACGCTCAATAAGAGAGAAACGTGTTATGGCACAAATAAAAATCTCTTTAGCTATCGATAAATGCGCCAAAGCACCTCCTGACTTTCAGCTTAGTGCGTCGGCTACCACATTCGCCTTTCCCGGATGGTAATGAATGCTTAAATCATAATCCTTCAATAGTTCTGACCATCTCCTTTGCCTCAGGTTTAATTTACTCTACTTGAATATATATTGCAAGCTTTTATGGTCGGTGTGTACTTCACAGTGCTCACCATACAAGTAATGCCGCCAAATATTCAAAGCAAATACAACCGCGACAAGTTCCAAGTCATGGGTCAGATAGTTCTTCTCATGGATATTCAACTGTCTAGAAGCATAAGCGATAACCTTACCTTTCTGCATCGAGACACAACCCAACCCAACTCTATAGGCATCACAGTAAACCGTAAAGTCACCCAAACCTGTTGGCAACGTCAATACCGGCGCCGTAGTCAATCTATCTTTCAACTCTTGAAAACTTCTCTTGCAAGCATTCGACCACTAAAACTTCGCAACTTTCTGTGTCAACTTGGTTAACAGAGATGCAAGAGTAGAAAAACCTTCAACAAACCGCTGATAGAAACTCGCTAATCCCAAGAAACTACGGATCTTTGTCGGTGTAGTTGGTCTAGGCCAATTCTTAATCGCTTCAACCTTTTGACGATCAACCTTAATACCTTCATGAGATACCACATGACCCAAAAATGCCACAGATTCAAGACAAAATTCACACTTAGAGAATTTGGTATATAACTCATTTTCCAAAAGCGTCTGCAATACTATTCTCAAATGATTGGCATGCTCCTCTTGACTTCGCGAATACACTAATATGTCATCAATGAAAATAATCACGAATCTGTCAAGAAATGGGTTGAAAACCCGATTCATTAGATCCATAAAGGTTACGGGTGCATTTGTTAGCCCAAATGACATCACCAAAAATTCATAATATTTGTAGCGGGTCCGAAAAGCCATTTTGGGAATATCCTTCTCTCGAGTTTCAACATATGATACCCCGACCTTAAATATATATTCGAGAAGAACTTCGCCATTTACAACTAGTCAAACAAGTCATCTATTCGAGGCAATGGAAACCTATACTTGATGGTCACTTTATTATGTTGCATGTAGTCAATACACATCCTCTAAGAACCATCTTTCTTTTTCACAAATAACACTGGCGCACCCCAAGGTGATACACTAGGTCTAATAAACCCTTTATCCAGTAAATCTTTCAATTGCTCCTTCAATTATCTTAACTCGGCTGGAGCCATTTGGTATGGGGAAATAGATATTAGTTGTGTATCTGGCACCACATCTATCCCAATGTTGATAACCCGATCTGGTGGAATACCCAGAAGCTCATCAAGAAAAATATCAAGAAACCCGTTAACAATTGGCACAGATTGAATGCTTGTTACCTCCGCAGTTGTGTCAATAACTCTGACTAAATGATAAAGACATCCCTTGGTGATCATCTTCATCGCCTTAAGGTATGAAATAATTTTACCTCGAGGCTCAGCAATATTGTCTTTCCACTCACGAACTGGATCATTAGGAAACTCAAACTTGACCACTTTAGCATGACAATCAAGAATGGTGTAACACTTGTATAATCAATCCATCCCCATAATCACATCAAGTCAATCATTTCTAGCTCAATGAGGTCTTTAGTAGTCTCTCAATGTTGAATTATAATCACACAACCCCTATAAATGTGGGAGGCAATAACAAAATCTCCCACCGGAGTCAACACAAAAAATGGTTCAAGTAGTTGTTCTGGCTCTATCCCAAAATCCAAAGCAAAGTACAGAGTAACATAGGAAAAAGTAGATCCAGGATCCATAAGAGCATAAGCATCTAGATCATAAACTGTAAGTATAACTGTGATGACAGCATCTGAAGCCTCTGCAAAAGAGCGAGTAGGCATGGCATAGAAATGAGGATCAGTTCCCTGAGAAGTAGCAGCTGTCTGTGGAGCCTTACCCGCATTGCGCCCGTTGTGGGCCCCATTACCCTTAGGTGGGGGCGGTGTAACTGAAGTAGTAATCATAGAAGGTGTCGGGTGAGCTCTCGAACCCTATTGCTCATTAGGGCAAAACTTTCGGATATGACTCATCAACCCGCAACCATAGCGCGGACCACGGGGTCCCCTGGTAACACTAGGTTGATGCTGATGAGAACCCACACTACTCTGACCCTGCTGTGCAGTACAATGCTCACTCTGAACGAACCTAGACTGGCCTCTTTGTCCGGAACTGTATGTCACTGGAGGGCTACTGAAAGTTGTCTGCATCTTAGACTGCGGTGGGCCAGATGATCCTCTGTTGCTCTGCCCCTTGATCGAACTAGGCACTGCACTGAAAGTGCCAAAATTCTGAGCCTTTTTGTTTTGCTCCCTATTGGCCCTCTCCTCCTGATGAATTCCCTCGAGATCCATTGCTAGATTTATAAAGTCAGTAAAGGTAGTGTTTCTTCTCCCACTAGCCGTATCTCTTCTGATGCTCGGAATCAAGCCACGAGCAAAGCGATCAATCTTCTCATCCTCGGTGGGGATGAGACGGGAAGCATAACGGGATAACTTCTCGAATTTGATGTTATACTCAAGGACAGTCATGGTATCCTGCTTTAAGGTCTCAAACAATATCACAAGGGCAGCTCTCACTCATGGTGGTAACCACTTCTTAATGAAGATCTTCTTAAATTCTGCCCGAATCATTAGAGGTGCATACTCTGGTTGACTTTACTCTACCCCTTTGAACTAGAGGTCAAAAATGTCTTTCAACTGGTGGTAGTCTTTAACTCCCAGCAAAGTAGTAGCTTTCTCAACTTCCTCCAAGAAGTCTTGAGGGTCTGCACTGGGATCTATACCAGTGAAAACTGGCGGCTTAAGTCTCACAAATTTCATGGCCAACTGTGCCACGTCCTCAACCGCTGGTGCTCTTATTCCTCATTGTTGGATTGCCTGAATACCCACTTGAAGGTTTTGTTGGGTCTGCATAGCCATGAGGTCAACAAAAGTATCCATAGCCTTTCTAACATCAGTGAGGGTCTTTTCCAAGTGATTTGGTTCTGGAGGTGGAGCAGGTTCCTCGTCAACTTCTTCCTCGAGCTCTTGGATCATCCTTGAGCCATTAGAATTGGCACAGTTCATGCTCTTGCAGCCTTCAGAGGTCAGCCCCTAGATCTAGCAGGAACCCCTCCTGAAGCCGCATCACGTATAGGAGCAGCTTCCTGATTCATGTTACCGCCACGCATGTTCACCATCTTCTGCCAATTGATATAGCGCACGAGTTAGGACATATTTCTTAGTTCTATTACACGATTCTAGAATAAGAAAAAAGAGTGAAGTATTCTTATAATGTCCATATAGACTTCTCGATATAGGTGTGGTGCACAACATACCAATAAAGAGAACTCTACCAGACACGATTCCATAAACTTCCTGGGATTCAAATTAGAACCTAGGGTTCTGATACTAAGTTTGTCACACCCTAAAACTACGTGACCGGCACCCGATACTTTATCAAACCTGAGTGAACCATCCCATAGATTAATACATATCTATATGCCTAATAGGAGGATGCAAAAGCCTCTTCAATTACAATCATTTTAAGATATACGACAAACATGATTAATGTCTTTACCCATGGAGTATAGTACATAAGATTGGAGTGAAGAAATTACCTCTTTGTTAAACCCTAAAAGTTTCAAGATTTGAGTTTCTTGAAATGTCCTTGAGATTATCTTCAAAAATCTATGAATCCCACGATGTTGGAGGATTAAGAGATGTAATAAATGAACCAAATCTATCAAAGAAAGATATTTAATTCTTACCTTGAAGATGTATTAATGGTAAAGAGCTCCCCCTTCTCTCTAATCCCCAAGATCAAGTGCAAAATAATATAATTTCTCTCTATGAAATGCCAATAAAAACTTCAGCTGTGGGTTTTAAATTTCGGATGCTGAGTTGCACGCCTTTGTCACGACCCAAAAATCTCACCTTTCATAATGGCGCCTATCTTAATACTAGGCAAGCCGAGAATCTCAATAAACCACCATATCTTTTAAGTTTGAAAATAAAATAATTAAATTCAGCGGAAAAAATCTCACAAATACAATTATAACACTCCCAAAAACCGGTTCACTAAGTATATGAGCATCTAAATGAATACAAAGTCTGACTGATAAAAAATAACTAAACAGGAAGGGAATCAAGTCTGCGGATGTCAAGCAACTACCTTGATAGTCTCCAACAGAAATAACTATGAAATCTAGCAGTCGTCGTATCTGGGAGCACCTGGATCTGCATACGAGGTGCAGAGTGTAGTATGAGTACAACCAACTCAATAAGTAACAAGACTAACCTCTGGGCTGAAAATAGTGACGAGCTCCGCAGGTACAATTCAGTATAAATAATGGTACAAAATGTAGGCATGCTTTCAAGTTCAACAGTTAAACTCAGTACAAGTGGAATAGATCAATACTGCATGATATGAGGAATATGACATCTCAGTAGAAAGACCTCATGTAAATACTGGTCACAAATATATTTGGTCACTCGGTACTGCTTATGGCCAATCCAGCCCAGGGATACTCCATCCCGTATATATATACATATCGGCTGACAGTCAGTCACTCAGTACCGTATAAGGCCAATCAAGCCTTGAGGTAATTTATCCCCAATGTACATGATACGAACAAGATCCATGTCTAGGAAAAATTCATCACAACATATAAATAAGTAAGGCAAATCCATGCCCTGGGAAGTCCATCCCGAATATATATAATCATCGTAAGTGAGGCAAGTCCATGCCCTGGGAAGTTCATCCCGAATATATATAATCGTCTACGCTCACTGGGGGTGTGTACAGACTCCGGAGGGTCTCCTTCAGCCCAAGCGTGATATAAAGCCTATATGGCCTACTGCAGGCAGGCAGTCCCGATCCATATAATAATAAAGCCTATAAGGCCTGCTACAGGCAGGCAGCCCCGATCCATAAAATAATAAATCCTATAAGGCCTGCTGCTGGCGGGCAGCCCCGATTCAATAATAATAATGTATAAAGCCACTATGGCCTGCTGCAGGCGGGCAGTACCGATCCATTTAATGCTAACATATATAAAGCCAATATGGCCTGCTGCGGCGCGCAGCTCGATCCCATAAATATCCTCACAATGGACGAATATGACTGAGTGTGAAATGTATATTTTTGAAATAATTAATTCAACAGCAATACGACCCCATGGGTCCCAAAATATTGGCACATAGCCTAAACACAATATTTAATAAGAGCCTCGGCTCAATTTCTCTAACAAGTGGAATATGTTCAGATAATAACATGATTCATTAATTTTTACAACTGCACATGATTTATTCAAGACATAATTTATGTGGTGCACATCTACATGCTCGTCACCTATCGTGTGTGTCACCTCCAAACAATTTATATCATACCAAATTTTGGGGATTCATACCCTCAGAACCAAGTTTAAAAATGTTACTTACCTCAAACCGTGAAATTCTTTACTCTGCCATGCCTTTGCCTCGCAAATCAGCCTCCGAATACCTCGAATCTAGTCTCAAATAATTTGTTTCATTCAATACAAATACAGGAATTTATTCCATATGAAAATATCAATTTTCCAACAAAATCTGAAATTTAACTCAAAATTTGCCTATGGGGCCCACGTCTCGTAACCCGACAAAAGTTACAAAATCCGAAAGTCTATTCAACCATGAGTCTAATCATATAAATTTTACCAAAATCCGACCTCAACTCGACCTCCAAACCCTCAAATCTTATTTTCAAATCCCTAGGTTCAAATCCCCGATTTACACCTCAAAAACACATAATCTAGTCGAATTATTCGATGATAATTTAATATTATGGAGTAGAAATGATCACAACTGACTTACCTCAAGTTTCCCTTGAATTCTCTCTGAAAATAGCCCTAAAATCCGTGCTTGAAGGTCCAAAAATGGCAAAACTCGGAACTCCTCCCATTTTATTTTGTCCTAGGCTTGTCGCACCTGCGACCAGATTAGCCGCATCTGCAGTCTCGCAGGTGCGACGAAATTTTCGCTCCTGCGATCGCTCAAAATACTCCCTCTGCTTCTGCACGTTCCCTTTCGCACTTGCGGCCTCACAGGTGCTGTAAAATGCTCGCACCTGCGCACACTGCCTCACCAAGCGCCCTTGTGCTTATGCGATGGAAGGCTCGCTTCTGCGAGCTCGCACCTGCTATGGAATTTCCCCAGGTGCGATTGCATTAGATGGCAGAAACTTCAGCTTTTCTTCCAAGTCCGAATTTGGTCCGATGACTACCCGAAACTCACCCGAGGCCTCCGGGACCTCAACCAAATATACCAACAAGTCCTAAAACATCATACGAACTTCGTTGAGTCTTCAAATCACATCAAACAATGCTAGAAACACAAATCACACCCCAATTCAAGCCTAATGAACTTTGAAATTTTTAAATTCTATATCTTGTGTCGAAACACATCAAATCAATCTGAAATGACGTCAAATTTTGCATACAAGTCATAAATGAAATAACAGAGCTATGAAAATTTTCAGAACTGGATTTCGACCCTGATATCAAAAAGTCAACTCCCCGGTCAAACTTTTCGAAAATTTAATTTTCGCCATTTCAAGCCAAATTCCACTACGGACTTTCAAAAAAAAAATTCGGATACGCTCCCGGCATGCGAAAGGCCAAAATAATAATAGTTATCACTATGATAATTATAAAAAAAGGAGAAATTCTTTGAAGAGAATGTGACTTGTGATAAACATTGAGATTGCATACTCATTCCTGAAAGTGAATGTGAAAATATATATGTGGTAAAAATTATGCATAATAATGTACTTGTGCATGGTTGGATAAATACTACAACCCACCTCTAAGGGATGTTTGAGACAAAGAAAGATAATGAATATTACTGTGTAGTTACATGAATATATCCTTGGTGACAAAGAAAGATAATGAATATTACTGTGTAGTTATATGAATATATCCTTGGTCGCATACATGTGATACGATAAAAATATTTTGTCATGCCTTATGAAAGTTATTAAAAGAAAAATTAAAGCAAGAAATTATTTTGCTTATGATGATTTTGAACATGACAATTATTATGATATAATTTTCTTTGTGAAAAAAGATCTTATAGTACAAAAGAAGTTAAGAACTCTGAAAGAACTAATTTGTTACTACCTGGATGAATGAAATTGTTCATGACATTAATATTGTAGTAAGTCTCAAAAGAAACATTTTGATTTACAAATATATTAGCCAAAGTGGTTGGCATATTGAGACTATAAATGAAAAGAAGATTGAATATCTTTATATTACTATAATCATACTGGCTAAATATGAAAGGTTACATGACTTTTCTTCTAGTTGTACTACACAAGTATAAGCATGATGATGCAATCACAAGCCACAAGTAAACTAAAGGTTTACTGAAATAAATATTAGTTGACATGACAGGTTGACCATCTCGGTTCAATTATGATGCGAAAAAATTAATTGAGAATTACATTGGCATATTTTGAAGAAATATAAGTTTTTTCAAGAATTCTCTTGTGCTGCTTATTCTCATGATATAGCAGTTAAGGTTGGGATTGAATCCCTTGATTTTTGGAACGAATAAAATGTGATAAATATATGGGCCAAGTCACCTTCCATGTAGACAGTTTACTATTATATGATTTTAATAGATGCATCTATTCTATAGTCACATGTGCATTTGTTATCAACTTGCAGTTTGCCTTTTGCAAGATTAATTGCTCAAATTATTATAGCACAGTTCCAGAATATAAATTATGATGATTTATCTTGATAATACTAGTTTAAATCCAAGTTGGTTTATCAGAAATTGTATGCATCCAATTATATCTAAACCATTGGTTATGAGAACAAAACTGCCAAAATAAAATTTGGTATATGATGTATTATTTAATATACAACAACACTTGTACGCATCTAGCCAAGTTATGATAAGTTCTCCCTATCACAATCGGTTCAGGGTCGGGAACCAAATAATTTCCATCTAGAAATATGAATGTGCTATATGATTTAGTTATTTCACCATAATGTACAAAGATGGATCCCCAAATAAGGTCAGGGATATGTGTTAGTGATCCCAACAATAGGGGGAGAAAATGAGCAGCTGAAAAAGTAATGCATGTAATGAATTATTATGAGTACATCGAGATCCTCGTACGAGAAAATGTGAACTTGAAATTCAAGTGATAATTCATTTGCAAAATATTGCCAGGCATATTTGTTGACCCAAAGCTAAATGTCATATTCAGCTGCTAATACTCCAAATAAAATAAAGTTCATAATGAATAGAGTCTATGACATGCATGAAGCATAATAGACTAATCGGTTCCAAAGATAAAACTCATTGAAGAAGGAGAGGAGCAAATATTCAAGATGGTCATAATAAGGAGGCAAGTTCTCTAGAAGAGCACCACGACATAACACTTCAAAAGATCTCATGGGAGATGCTCAGGTACCTGAAAATAATAAGATAAAGAGATCTCAATAAGTTATGTCTTTATTGGGTAATAGTAGAACCGATATAAAATGATCGTCGATGATATTGTTAATATAATGTAACGCTCAATATTATTAATTTTGACGAGGATCTTGAGCTCAAATCTATCATGAAATTTGGACAGATAAATGATTGGCCAAATGAAAAATATGCAATGAAATTTGATTTCACCTGAAAAATATGAAGTTGGACGGATAGTCCCAATACCTGAAAGTACAAAGCCAGTAGAGGTATAAATGTATTTTTGTGCGAAAAAAGGTCAAGTCGATAGACATAAAGACGACTTGTGTCACAAGAAAATTTGTAAATATCCTGGCATTGATTATATAGAGACATGTTCTCCTGTGGTAGATGTCGCCATTTCAGATTTTAATCTGGCAATACAAGAAAAACGTGATATGCGTATAATGAAAATCATTGAAGGATTTAAATTATTCGGAAGCATATTAAGGTTTCCAAGAAGTTTATTAAATAAAACTTCAAAAATTCTTATACGGATTGAAACAATCAGGGTGCATATGGTATAATCGCCTGAGTGAGTACCTGTTGAAAGAAGGGTACAAGAATGATTCAATTTGTCCTTATGTCTTTATAAAATGATCTGGATCTAAATTTGTTATAATCACCGTATATGTTGATGATCTAAATATCATTGGAACTCCTAGGGAGCTTCCTAAAGCAGTAGAGCTTCCTAAAGCAGTAGATTATTTAAAGAAAGAATTTGAAATGAAAGATCTTGGAAAGACAAAATTTTGTCTTGGTCTACAAATTAAGTATATGAAAGATGGAATTTTTGTCTATCAATCAGCATACACTAAAATGATTTTAAAGCGATTTTATATGGATATAGCACATCCATTCGGACCTCATGAAAATAATGAAGAGCTTCTTGGTCCCGAAGTACCATAAAAGTGCAATTGGTGCACTAATGTATCTTTCTAATATTACAAGGTCTGACATAACATTTTCAGTTAATGTCTTAACAAGGTATAGCTCTGCTCCTACAAGGAGATATTGGAATGGAATCAAACACATATTGCAGTATCTAAAAGGGATTACCGATATGGGATTATTTTATGGCAATGATTGCAGTCCCGATCTTGTTGGTTATGCTAATGCTGGGTATTTATATGACCCACACAAGGCTCGATCTCAAACAGGCTATGTGTTTACATATGGAGGCACTGCCATATCTTGGTGATAGACTAAGCGATCAATCGTGGCTACTTCATCTAATCATGCTGAGATAATTGCTATTCATGAACCAAGTCGAGAATGTGTATGGTTGAGGTCTATAATACACCTTATTCGAGACAAATATGGTTTAAAGTGTGACAAACTGCCCACAATTTTGTATGAAGAGAATGCAGCATGCATAGCCCAATTGAAGGGAGGATTCATAAAAGGGGATAGGACAAAACACATTTCACCAAAGTTATTTTTCACACATGATCTTCAAAAGAATGGTGATATCAATGTGCAACAGATTCGTTCAAGTGATAATATGGCTGATTTGTTCACCAAATCTCTACCGACGTCAACCTTCAAGAAACTAGTGTACAAGATTGGGATGCGAATGCTCAAGAATGTGAATTGATGCTCTCATCAGGGGGAGTTAATACGCGTTGTACTCTTTTTCCCTTATAAGGTTTTATCCCACTGGGTTTTCCTTGCAAAGTTTTTAACGAGGCAACCAAAAGGCATATTTCTAAACATGTGTACTCTTTTTCCTCCACAAAGATTTTTTTCCATAGGATTTTTTCCTAATAAGGTTTTAACGAGGCACATTATCTATGGACATCCAAGGGGGAGTGTTATAAGAAAAATCAAATTATGATGGATGTCTACTCTTCCTCCATGATCTTCTCAAATGCTTAATGACATATTCAATGACATATTTCTATGCTTAATGACATATTCAATAACATATTTTTCTTCACTTTTCATGCCTATATAAAGGCCTTGTAATAGATAAGAAAATACAACAATTGAAGAAGAAAATCTCTTCTTCTCTCTATCTCCATTTCTTATTCATGTTTTACAAAATTGATTTTATTTTATAACAACGTGTCTTGTTCATGTTTTACTAAATTACTTTTGTTTTATAACATATATGGTTTTGTTAAAAAAAGAAAAGAGAAGAATTATAAGTTCCTCCAACCCGTGTTCCCGCGTTACAAGCCGGTTACGGTTGATTATTCCTTTTATAAAACAAATCCAACAACAGTAGCATTTTAAAATTAAAAAAAAGGGTAAAAAATATAACAAAGGAAAAGGCAAAGAAAATTTTGATCGTCATCAACCATTGTACTTTTACTTTCCTTAGTTCCTCCTGAGTATTTGGACCGCTTCACTTGCTTCCCAGGTACCTATTATCTCCATTTCTGTATTCTTATTTTTGGTTTTGTTCTTCTGGGTATTTATTAAAATTGTTACAAACAGCTAGATATTGTTTATTAAATTCCAAGTTTGATCCGACTTTTCGTATTTATGAGTAATGGATATTGATGATTCCTGTAGTTGACTCTAACCAGATTGAGATTGAGACAAAGTTAATGGAAATGAAGAAAATATATTTCTGTAAAAGGGTTTTAGCTTAGATAATTTGAGGGGTTGGGCTTATTTAATTCATATACCATTTCTTCCCCACCCTGTCCCTGTTCCCCTCCTGTCAAAGAAAAGGGCTGGCCAGTGCATTAAGCTACTACTATGAGCGAGGTCCGGGAACAGCCGGACTAAGTTGGGTTTATTGTACGTAACCTTACCCTGCATTTCTGCAACAGTTTGTTTCCACGGCTAGTACTCGTGTCCTCCTGGTGCAGCAATTCTTACCGTTGCGCCAAGGAAAATGTGAGGAAGACTTTAGATGGAAACTTGGGGATTTTGGTTGTCTTTTAAATTGGAAGTTGGAAATTGGTATGATTTTTTGTTTCCACATTGAAGTTATAAATCATAAAATTTTATTTGCTGAAATCTAATTAAATTTGAAGTCTCTGCTGGGTTCTAGTTTGATTAGAACATAAAAACTTCCCTACCGATAAAAGGAAAGGTAGGGAATAAAAATGATGACTTCTTTGTTATTTCATTTGCTTATTGTGCTTCAATGTTAATACTCTGTTGTTTTCGTTTTCGTATACTTGCACCGGAAATGTAGTTGTTGGATTCTTTTAGACAATTGTATGAATCTTTTAGTCATTGTTTGAAAAACAATGGGTCTTTTGATGGCTAATAAAATTATAGGTGCAGCTTCCGAGAGCAAATTTACTAATCTAAAATTGTAAGCTTTTTTTTCTTTCATTGTATGGTTTGTATGATTTTCGATAACTTCCGAGAGCAAATTTACCTGTATAAGAAAGGTGGAAATGTTACAGATAGTCTTGAACTTCGAATGTTTAGGGTGTCAGTGGTTCTTCTGCTAGTTGTTGTGAAAATATTCTATACCAATTTCTCGGTCTATTATGTATAACCAAAATTATAACCGTCGCATTGTGTCAGTTTCTCTTTTTGAAAGACAAATAAGAATCTCAATGATTTTTAGGATGTCTCTTTCCTATGTAAAACAATAACACCTTAATATAACACAAAAATATACAACTCTTCATCATAGTTTAAGAGAGCTAGTACTAGTTGTCATCTGTCTTACCTATCGCAAGTACTAAATTATGAAAGTTCTATTCTCTCTTATTTACTTACTAGCAAAAGAAGAGCCTATTTAAGAAAGATGGAGGAGGTGAAGGCATTATTGACTTAAACTGGTTGGATTAAGTAATTGAAGTATTTTGATGCTTCTCAACTCCAAATTTATGACTGGTTATTATATTTAGTATATATGTGATACTTTTATACATATAGCATTTAGGAAGGTTGTTCGGTTAGATTAGGTTCATATCTATATGTTGGATCGCTTTAACAATATTTTTGACACTCCTACCATAATGCGCATAAGATTCGGTTCTTTAATACCATTAATATTTGCCCTTTTTTGACTAGATTTTGAGATACTTCAATGTGGACCGAATCGTTTCGAAATGCTAATGTAGATTTCTTGTATTGACCTTGGCTATAAATAGACCTATAGTTGACCACAACTTCATTGTGTTTGTTTTATTGTACTTTTTCTAATCAGCATAAGATGGCCGGATGGTCGGCACTTCCATATGACCTAATTGAATCAATCGCAAACCTATTGAACGCAGCTGAAGATTTCCTTTCATTTTCTTCTGTATGCCGCTCCTGGAGGCTAGTTTATAAAAGCAAGAACTGGCATCCTGGTTTTCAATTGCCATGGCTCATGCTCGGGGAAATGCAAACCAACAAAGGGTCGATGAGGCAATTCTTGAGTATGTGCAAGTTTAAGTTTCATTACTTGCCATTCCCTGAAACTCAAGATTTTCGGTGCTGGGGCGCTTGTCAAGAATCGGTCATCACCATTAACCCAAGATTTGAGGTTCGCCTTGTCAACCCTTTTACTCATGTTTGCATTAATCTTCCATCGATTACCACATTAAACATCGAAGGTGCTGCTAGAGATTGTTGGTTCTCTGTTATTCACAAAGCTAAATACTTCAAGATTCAAAATGAATATATGGTTTTCCTTATATATGGTCCTCGTTTTGAAGTGGCATTCACTAGATCGGGAGACAGCAGGTGGTCTTTGGTTCAATCTTTAATCCCTGCTCGTTTTGTTGATGTTGTGTGCTTTAAGGATCAGATTATGGCACTTTCAATTGTAGGAACACTCTTTTCTCTTGAAATAAATGGAGTTGATACTCCAAGGATGCTGACCGTTAGTCCTCCGCCCCAACAAGAGAAATCTTGGCAACAGGTGTATTTGGTGGAATCGTCGGGAGATCTTCTGATATTATTCTCTTATCCAAGCGGAAACATGGTTAGTAGATTCAGAGCATACAGGTTTGATATCTCAAAAAGGGAGTGGATTAGGTTGGAGGACTTGGGTAATAATGTGTTACTTATTGACACCGGTATTTGTACTTCCCTTCTTGCATGTGACTATTTGCAGTGCAATTGCATCTACTTTGTGCACGACAACCTGGATTCGTTTTTGGCATCTGGACCGAAATGTATGGGGAATTACATGAGTGTGTATAACTTGAAAGAAAATTACACCGATTTTATGAATTTCGGAAATGATAATTCCTTTAGGTATATTTCCCCAACATGGGTACTTCCTAGTTTGTGGTAGAAAGTCATAGGTGATCACATTCATGATTTATTGTAAACCTAGACTAGATAAAGAAAGAGCATAGGATATTGTTCTTCGTCAAGTTTTAATTTGTGTTTATCTTTGCATGTATCAGTGGCTCATTAGCAGTCGGCAGCCTGTTTGATCATTGTTCGTGCAAATTACTTGATTGAGTAAAATGTGGTGAATAGATGCTTAATTGCTTATCGATTGGTCTTGTTTCTTCGGTCCATATTTGTATTTGGTTGCTGATTTCTGTTCATAGCTAAGAGATGAGTGGGTTAGATCAATGTTTTCAGTATTCTGCTAATTGTTTATGAAGAGGTAAAAGGGTGCTACTATTTAGTTCTTTATTCACTTTATGGTGCCAATAGAAAATGTCTCAACTGTGTTACTGTGAAGTTTTGGAGCTGATTTTGGAATAGTGGGTTAAGGGGTTTGCTTTAAACGAGTGAGAGATACATAGGAAGTTGGGCTTAGAAGTTTGATATGCAAGTTTTTCATAGTGCAATCTGATACTCAACAACAACAACATACCCAGTATAATCCCACATAGTGGGATCTCAGGAGGATAGTGTGTACGCAGACCTACCCTACCTTGTGGAGGTAGAGATGCTATTTTCAATAGACCCTCGGCTCAGGAAAACATAGGTACCACAATAATAACAAGAAAACAAGACAGGACAACACCGAAAAACCATGTAAAAGCAACATACATAACAAGATAGTAAGATGATTAAAATGCAAAAAACGGCAGGTATTCAAAGAAACTTATTACCAACCAAATGCGAGAGTACGTACTAATACTTCCGGTACAATTGAATAGGAAAAAAAAAGACTGTTACAAAAATCTCGTGTGTTTTATTTACCATCTCAGGTGTTGTATTTTATGAAACGGATCATATAATCAAAAGAACATTTGTAACGATTCGGTAAAGGAAGTATACATCTTTAACTCAGTTCATTCCCTATATGATAATAGTAGGTATGCTGGTATCCGTTTTTTGTTTCAATTCGTGCCTGGGTTCACTAGTGAAAGGAAGGTTCTGGTGGTAAAATAAAGAAAATTTCCCCCATCTTGCTTCCTTAAGGTACACTCCCTATCTCCTTTCATTCAGATTCAAATCAAAGAAATTAAGTACTAGCACGTATGGCTATGAATATTGCAAATAGACTTTTTGCAATTGCTGTTGAAATGGGACAACTGCAAAATGAAGTTCAAGAGAACCGTAGTGTGCTAAACTTCCTTTTGAGAAGTGTTAGATAAATGTATCAATTTCTTTCTTGGTGTAGCTCAAAGTATTTCCTTCTACATCCATCCAAACTTAATTAGTATACTACCCCCCCGGGGGGGGGGGATGCTAAATGGGCAATAAACATACTGAGTTTTATTCTCTAAAAGCAGAGCTTAATTCTTAGGATCCCCAGGTGGTACATTGATGATATTAGTTGGTAAATTGGGTTACCAACCGATTTTGGATAGGTTGCTAAAAGGCCCGTTGGTAATATTTACGGGGTTTTATCATTTCTAACCCGCGTCAGAAATTATTTACATTCAATAATCGAAAAAGTGTATAATTTTTGTATATAACATACATAATGTATATATATATACAAAAAATATATATTTTTGTTGCTATTATTTTGAGAGCGGCTATACAGTGTTATTTTCCCAATATTTACTGACGGATCTAATTCTGTTAGTAAAATTACCAATGGAAAATCAGTAGGTAAATAACAAAATAATTCGTTGGCAATTTGCTTGATCCATTAGTAATCCATTGGTAAATAATGGTCATTTAGTTAGCAAATTTCCTTGGTAATTGGTTGAGAATATTCTATTATTAATTTGCAGTTAAATTAAATATTTGAGTCGAGGGTCTATCGAAAACAGCCTCTATATCTCTATAAGGTAGGGGTAAGGTCTGCGTACACATTACCCTCCCCAAACCCCATTTATGGGAATACGCTGGATTTTTTGTTGTTGTTTTTGTAGTTAAATTAAATATTTGCAAATTGTTATTAATGTTTAAATCAATTATTTACTTTGAAAAAAAAAATGCTGAAATAAATATTTCTCCTAGATTTGAATTGCCTAGTATGACATTAAAGTCCAGGTCAGTTTGCTTATCCTAAAGCATTGTCAACGTATAACTAGAAAATTGATTACCTCAGCTTTCATTACCTGCATTAGAAAATTCCAGAAATTTCTCCTGGATTTGGCGCGATCCGTTTGGATATAGATTCCCAAATATTTTTTGAAAAAAGCTGATTTGGGTGAAGATTGAATTGAAATTGAAAATGTGATTGAACATAAATTTTGGGGCAAGTTTTTACATGTTAAAAAGTCTCATGATTTGGCACAAAAAGAAGTCTTAAACTATATTCGGGATTTGAAGTTTTGGTTCTCAAAATCTCCCAAAGACTAGATTAATTCTATAAACAAACACGTATTTAATTTTTTTTGAACATAAACTTCCAAAACTTATGGCCAAACGCCCACTTAAAATACCCAACAAGATTATATGATTGCAGTTTGACAGCTTAAATTGGAAAAAGATTAATTGTGAAATGCAGTTCAGATTGTTCTCTACAAAAAGTTTTCCTTATTAAGAATAATAATTAAACTCTGTATACAAAAAATTTGTACTGCAAACATACACTGTTGAGCTGAGAGCATATTGTGTTTTGATGATTATTGTATTTTGATGATGGTATATTAGCCTAGGAGACACCTGTACTTGTTCCGATTTGACATCCCTGTCCTCCATAAAGTTTCATCCAGACACCTCTACTCGTTCAAAACAACTCTTTTAAATCCTCTGATCTCGCATGCTCTCAACGATCCTATGTTGATGACACATCAATGTCCACCTCAAATTTTTTATGCCACATCATTATTTTTTCACTTCATTTCAAAATTTTCTACTCCATTTTTTATTTTATTTTCACTTCACTTCACCTCCCCACTACTCTCTATCTCTGGTTATTCCCACCTCTATGCCGCCAGCTTCACAACCTCAAAAATTCTCTAGCTTCACAACCTCAAAAATTCCCTCAGCAATCATTTTCCATAAGCTCATTAACAAATGAAAACAGAAATAAAGAAAGGAAAAGAAGAAAATCAAATAGATAATAGAATTAATAATTGCTAAATCCTTACAAATCGCAGCCATCCCATCCAAAATAAAACACTTCGGAATCATGCAATTCCCACTCTTCTGTGGAGATCTCAGTCCTACTTATGATGATTTCAAGATATTATTTCAACAAGAAGACCCATATAATCTTTATCATTTTTATGAACAAAAATTATTTAAAAAACAAAAAAAAAAAAGAAACCGCTGCCGCCGCTGCTGTTGATGCTGTTGCTGTTGCTAGTGTTGCTGTTGCTGTTGTTGTTGTTGTTGTTGTTGTTGTTGTTGTTGTTGTTGCTATTGTTGTTGTTGTTGTTGCTATTGTTGTTGTTGCTGTTGCTGCCGCCGCTGCTGCTGCTGTTGATGCTGTTGTTGATGTTGTTGTTGTTGTTGTTGTTGTTGTTGTTGTTGTTGTTGTTGTTGTTGTTGCTGTTGTTGTTGTTACTATTGTTGCTGTTGTTATTGTTGTTGTTGTTGTTGTTGTTGTTGTTGTTGTTGTTGTTATTGTTGTTGTTGTTGTTGCTGCTATTGCTGTTGTTGTTGCTGTTGTTGTTGTCTTACAACCCTACTTGTAAGATAACAACAATCATTGGGTAAGGATAATATCTGTTTGTTATTGTTGTTGTTATCTTACAACCCTACTTGTTGTTATCTTACAACCCTACTTGTAAGATAACAATAATCCATGGGTAAGGATAATGTCTGTTTGTTGTTGTTGTTGTTGTTATCTTACAACCCTACTTGTAAAATAACAACAATCCTTGGGTAAGGATAATGTCTGTTTATATACTATCCTTCCCAGACCCAACCTGTAAGATTACACTAGGTTTTTTGTTGTTATTGTTATTGTTGTTGTTGTTATTGTTATCTTACAACCCTACTTGTAAGATAACAAAAATCCTTGGGTTAGGATAATGTCTGTTTATATACTACACTTCTCAGACCCTACTTGTAAGATTACACTAGGTTTTTTTTTTGTTGTTGTTGTTGTTGTTGTTATTGTTGTTGTTGTTGTTGTCGTCGTTGTTGTTGTTGTTGTTATTGTTGTTGTTGTTGTTGTTTTTATCTTAAAACCCTACTTGTAAGATAACAACAGTCCTTGGGTAAGGATAATATCTATTTGTTGTTGTTATTGTTGTTGTTATCTTACAACTATACTTATAAGATAACAACAATTCTTGGGTAAGGATAATGTCTGTTTATATACTACCCTTCCCAAACCCTACTTGTAAAATTACACTAGGTTTGTTATTGTTGTTGTTGTTATTATCTTAAACCCTACTTGTAATATAATAACAATCCTTGGGTAAGGATAATATCTGTTTATATACTACCCTTACCAGACCCTACTTGTAAGATTACACTATGTTTGTTATTATTGTTGTTGTTGTTGTTGTTATCTTACAACCCTACTTGTAAGATAACAACAATCTTTGGGGTAAGGATAATGTTTGTTTATATACTACCCTTCCCAGACCCTACTTGTAATAATAGACTAGGTTTTCCTATGGTAAGGATAATGTCTGTTTATATACTACCCTTCCCAGACCCTACTTGTAAGATTACACTAGGTTTATTGTTATTGTTGTTGTTGTTGTTATTGTTGTTGTTGTTGTTGTTGTTGTTGTTGTTGTTATCATACAACCCTACTTGTAAGATAACAACAATCCTTGGGTAAGGATAATGTGTGTTTATATACTACCCTTCCCAGACCCTACTTGTAAGATTATACTAGATTTTTTATTGTTGTTGTTGTTGTTATTGTTGTTGTTATTATTATTGTTGTTGTTATTGTTATTGTTATTATTATTGTTGTTGTTATTGTTATTGTTATTATTATTGTTGTTGTTGTTGTTGTTATCTTACAACCCTACTTGTAAGATAACAACAATCCTTGGGTAAGGATAATGTCTGTTTATATACAACCTTCCCAAACCCTACTTGTAAAATTATACTAGGTTTGTTGTTGTTGTTGTTGTTGTTGTTGTTGTTGTTGTTGTTGTTGTTGTTGTTGTTGTTGCTGCTCAATAACAACAACAACAACAACAACAACAATCCTTGGGTAAGGATAATGTCTGTTTATATACAACCTTCCCAGACCCTACTTATAAAATTACACTAGGTTTGTTGTTGTTGTTGTTGTTGTTATTGCTGTTGTTGTTGTTGCTGTTGTTGTTGTTTGTTGTTGTTGTTATTGTTGTTGTTCTTGTAGTTCTTGTTGCTGCTGTTGCTGCTGCTTCTGCTTCTGCTTCTACTGCTGCTGCTGTTGCTGTTATTGTTGTTGTTGTTGTTGTTGTTATTGTTGTTGTTGTTGTTGTTGTTGTTGTTGTTGTTATTGTTGTTGTTGTTGTTGTTGTTGTTATTGTTGTTGTTGTTGTTGTTGTTGTTGTTGTTGTTGTTGTTGTTGTTGTTGTTGTTGTAATCTTACAACCCTACTTGTAAGATAACAACAATTCTTGGGTAAGAATAATGTCTGTTTATATACTACCCTTCAGACCCTACTTGTTAGATTACACTAGTTTTTTTTTGTTTTGTTATTGTTGTTGTTGTTATCTTAAACCCTACTTGTAAGATAACAACAATCCTTGGGTAAGGATAATGTCTGTTTATATACTATCCTTCTCAGACCCTATTTATAAGATTACACTAGGTTTTTTGTTGTTGTTGTTGTTGTTGTTGTTGTTGATATCTTACGACCTTACTTGTAAGATAACAACAATCCTTGGGTAAGGATAATGTCTGTTTATATACTACCCTTCCCAGACCCTACTTGTAAGATTACACTAGGTTTATTGTTGTTGTTGTTGTTGTTGTTGTTATCGTACAACCCTACTTGTAAGATAACAACAATCCTTGGGTAAGGATAATGTCTATTTATATACTACCCTTCCTAGACCCTACTTGTAAGATTACACTAGGTTTGTTATTGTTGTTGTTGTTATCTTACAAGTAGGGTTGTAAGAAAATTGAGGTGGTGTGTCAAGCTGAGTGCGTAAAGATGATTGAGAAAAGAGCCGAGGATGAAATAGGAGACCTTCCTAGAGCGTGCAAAAGGGCTAGACTTCGCGGGAGAAAGAAGAAGCGAAAGCGCCCAGCCTGAGCAGAGTAGCAGAATCGTGCCGCGACTATAAATAAGGCGCTTGTTGGGAGGCAACCAATATGTATTTTATTTATTTTTATTTTTATTTTTTAGTGTTAAGTTTTGTTTTGTTTTTATTTTGCAGGTTAGGTAAAGTCCGAGTACCCGAAGTTGAAGCTGAGGAGCATGTTTGAGCTTAAGTGTGGGGTCATCCCAACCTTAATAATGAGGATCATGTTACTAGCGAGGCCCTAGAGGGTCCCAGGGAGTATTTCTCATCCTTGTTTTAATATTTTGCACTATGATCCATTCATCGAGGACTATGCATGAAAAAAGTATGGAGTGGGGGAATTACATTCTGAATGTAGTTGTATAAAATCTTTCTCAATTTTTCTTATAACCTGTAGTTAGTAGTAGTCTAGTTTAGAGTAGTAGACAATTATTGAAAAAAATGAAAATAATTTTTTTTTAGAAAAAGCTTGGACTTTTCCCTACGAAGGATCTCTTGAACACTTTTATTGAGGGATTAAGGTCCGAGTAAAAATATCAAAAAGATTTTCTTTTGCTTTTAATATGATAACATATATAGTAATTTCCTTGGTTTTTCTTTGGGCGCCGGTTCCTTTTCAAGGGTATAGCTTGAACCGGGTATTTTGCTTTTATCTTTTTAGGAGTAGGATATGAAGAAAGCTGAGTTGCTCTAGATACCTGATGACATGTTTGGTGCTGGCACATTAGGCTATGTCATGTGCTTTGTCTTCCTACTGTATTTGATTTGAAATGTGATGCCTAAGTGAAATAAATAGCCTATGCTTTGACGCATGTTCTTAGTTTTTTGACTTGTATGTCACCTAATGCAATATTGCTTAAATTGTATCAACTATATGTGCTTGCTTAACTTGAGAGTTGAACAGAACCGTCTTGCTGGAGTCATGTGCAATGTGTGTGTGAGAATTTGTCATATTCTGTACTATCATGTGCAGTATAGGACTTGCCCCGTGTGTTAATTGAAGCGAAATCATTAAGTTGTGCTAGTCTAGGAGATGACATAGGCAGTTCTTTGCTCGATCATAGATGTGCTTGTCAATTACAAATAAAAGTTTCCCGTTGCTAGCCCCTTTGAGCCTGTAGACCTTTTCCTTGGCACCCACATTACAATTCGTATCCCTAATTCTGTTCTTAACTTGAGCTTGTTGAACCTTTACCTCCAAAGGCACTTAGGCGCTAAAAGAAGTAAGGGGAGAGATTGGGAAGTAGCTTTCGAGTGGAACTATGAAAGGGCCCATAAGGTGCATTAAAGTTGTAAAAAGGCCCCTAGCTGATGAATCTTAATGTAAGGAGTGTGTGTAGAAAACAAAAGAGAGAAAAATGAAAAATAAAAAAATGCATGGAAAGAAATTCAAATAAGGTTGATAGTCAAAAAAGAAGAAAACAATACACCTCCTAATCTTACTAATTCGTGCTAGTGGGGATGTAGAAGTGCTTAATTGAAGAAAAAGGGCTATGTTGTGTATGAGTTGTGGCAAATGAATTGGTTGAGAAGAATACATGCTTGATATCGAGCGAGGAGCGGAGCCTAGCCCTATTGATATAGGCTATATAATATTCTATTTCCCAAATAGAGTCATGTTGCCTTGCAGTCTTCGGCAATCCAGAGACAAAGTACATGGCTCAGAG